>NC_142200.1:116044989-116289989 GCF_049639895.1 Pseudopodoces humilis
TGCTATCAGTTGCTGCTTGAATTAAATGAAAAGCAATTTCAGTGGTAAACTGAACCCTTAAATGTAAGAAAAAGATTCCATTTTCTTTTGAGCTATGATCTTAAATTATAGCACTGCCCACTAGTGCTGTTTGAGCTTAGGTTGTGTTGGTGTATTTGTTATAATAAGCCCCTTACTTAAGCAGGATTATGGTTTGGCCACAACAATACCTAGAAGAATTAAAGGTGACGAGCAAACTCTTAGTCTGGGAAAGATTTTTTTTTTATTATTTTTTTTTTAAATAAAAAACATTTTGGAGATAAAATCCTCCTAAGTTTATCAATTTAAAGGGGATTTTGTTGCTACTGTTACTTATTAAAATAAACATATTTTGACTGCTGCCTCATTTGATAACCAGTTAAATTTGGACTTTTCAATTATTCTTGTTTTGAGTAATTTTTAAAACACAGTACAGATCATGTCTATTGTGAGAAAACATTTGTAATTACTGACTGGAAATCCAGTAGTGATTTTTAGTATTTGAATAACTGAAATAAATTAAGATGACAACTCAAAAGCAAAAAACCTTTTCCAGATTATTTTTGCATTGCTTAAAAGTCAACTTCATACCAAACTAATAGTGAACAGTCTACATACATCCTCAAGCATTAGAACCATTTTGGAATCTAAGTAAATTCTCTAATTTTAAAAGAAGTAAAATCTTATACTTGAAGCTGAATTTAAATAGTCACAGCTGATGTAAAATGTCCCTCACTGGTATGTGGCAGCCATTTTAGGTGTTCAGGTTGTTTTGTTGTTTTCTACTAGTATTTATACAGTAGAAATATAAACGCTTGAAGCATTGGAATCCAATCAGCATATCATAAATACAGTGCAGCATTTCAGGATAAGAGGTGAATTTTTGATTTTCCTTTGAAAGTAACATCTTCAAGGTTTTTAAAAAAATATTAGAAAAATTAAGAATAAAAAAAAGCATAGAAGTATAAGACCAATATTCAAACTTTTCCTAATGTTTTATTCTTTAAGCACACTAAGGCACTTGAAACATTTTGAAACATTAGTTTATTTAGGTACTCAGTATCTGTAAGAAAAGTCCCTGAGATATTTCTTATTCTATATCTGACTGTTGGTTGTGTAGGCAGCTCTCTAGCAGCTGAACTAACAAAAACAATGATTTTCAGACTTTGCCCTCTTGAGCCAAAGCAATAGTCTATAATGCTTGTGATTTTAGCTACCTATTTAGAAGTTAAGGAAGCAGAACAGAAAAAAACACCAGAGTCTGAAGAATTAAAGGTAATTTCCATTTTAATTCCAAGCTACTTGGAATTGTGTTGTGTGAATCCTAACCTAATAATGAATGGATGAGATTTAGAGGTTCAGCTTGAATACATTCCCACAGCTGCTCACATGGCCCAAGCTGCATCACAGTTGTGCCTCTCCCAGATCCTGCTTTTTGATCTGAATCAATACCATTTGCCCCATTTGTCCCCAGCTGCCTTTTAAAAACAAACAAAACTTGCTACTTGTTCCTGGATCTTAATTCAATTTATTCCTACCTGTCTTCATCCCATCAACTACCCCTTTTCTACCACAGCAAACCCAACTCTTACAATTTTAAGGCCCTTCATGGTTATGGATCCCTCACAGATCATCTTTTCTTCTGCATCGGCTCAGTGCCAACGATGGCAGCTCCCATTCCTCCTCAACCAAAGTTTCCTGCAAGTACTTTTATGCAATTTAATAGACTGCCCCTGATGCTCCATAGTTTTCCACAAAGTTTACACGGCCATTATTTCACATTCCTTCAGCTCTTGTCCTGAAACTTACCTGTGCTGTGATCCTGACAAAGAACCTAACAGTAGATTTTATGTGCTGATTTGTATCTACTATGCTGATGATAATAATTTTCCTGTTATTCGATGCTGCTACATTGTGTTACATTCGCCTATTATTCCTTGCAGTGTTCACAGAGATTCCCTGAAAACTCACTTAACTCAGTGTGAAGACTGTCATTGCTTTCAAAGGTTTTGGATTGGGTTCCTAGATGATCAGTCTTTTCCATTTTATAACACGCTGGGGGCCCTGACCAAGTAAATTGTAAATCTGATATTTTACCCTTCCTCCGGCCTGCATCTCAATGGTAGATCCTTCTGTTTGGTCCTGGGGGAATAGTGAAGACCAGCCACTGAATACCGTTGTGTTTTTTTCATTTAGAAGTAAATTTTAAAAAGTGTGTTCTTTAGACATTGTTTTGAGGATGCTGAAGCTTTGTCCCATGATTTTTCTTATCCTAAATCCATGTAACTAATTCTACTTTAAATATTCACTTAGGTATTTAACTGACTTTGAATTAGAATAGCCTCGTGCACGGGCATTTGAATTGTGTTTTTTCCAAGACCCACCCCAAAATGGAAACAAAAAAACTTGTGAAATCCAGAGCAGAATTAGCCCGTTTCTACTGGCGGCCTCATTAAGTGCAGTGCTGTAAAACCATGCAGAGTCACACAGAAATTTTTGTTTAAGTTACGACACTGACTCCATATTTCTGTACCAAATAGTTTGAAAAAAATTTATACTTAGATGTCAGTGGGAAAATGGGAGGCCTCTATGCAAAGAAACACAGAGGACCCACTTTTACCACCTCCCTGTTCCAGGCAGAGGTGACCCAGAAAGGTCCTCCTTATCTCCCTGTCATCCATCAGAGAAAGAATAGCAAATTTTAAAATCAGTTCTGGAAGAGTTTGCAAGTTGGCACAAGAGCCTGTAATGGTTCTAAACCTTTAACATTATTTTAAGGCTATATTTAAATATATATGTGTCATTTAAAATAACTCACATGCCCTCCTCCCATTTGCTATTATTCATTTCAGCACCGATGCAACAGCCAAATGCTTTACCAGCCTGTGTCGCTAACACTTGCATAATAACTTGAGATCTCACAACCCCTCTATTTATCAAGCAACAATGTTACCAAAAATAACTATATGCATAGCTATAAGGGGAGCTGGGGAGGGGGAGAGGGGGAAAGGGGATGGGGAGATTTGTCAATACAATTTGAAACCTGCAATAAAGAGCTAGCGTTGAAGCTTTCACAGTGTGTAAGTCACTTTTCCTGATGGGCACTTATCACAAGGTATAGCCAGAAAAAAGAGGGTCTGTGCAGGCCCTTGGAGAGGCACCAGGACTACCAGGTCAGCGTGGGGCTCTGGAGTGATTGCACTGCACATATCACTGTGAACCAGCAGCAAGTACAACGGGGGAGACATCTCAAGCAAGGTCCACAATATCAGTGCAACAAACCCCCAGAAGCCCCTTGCCCCCTGCACCTTCCCAACACAGCAGTAATCATTATTTCCCTTGCTATGTACCTATTCTTAACACCATTATTCACAGCAGAATAATGTGTTCTAGTGCAAAATGGGTTTTTTTGCAAACTACAGGAGGTGAATAAAGAAGGAATGCCACTGTTGTGTTCACTGTCCACTCACTGTCCGCTTACTTTACTCGTGTGTATGTCTGTGCGTCTGTGTGTAGCTTTCCTTTTCAAAGCCTCAGCATTCCTGGGGGTGGGAGGGAAGAAGGAAGGGAGGCAGCAGCTCTTTAGAAAGGCTGCTTCATCTGTGAAGTTTACAAAATACCATCAGCATTGCTGAACTAATGAATAACAAGAATGTGTTGTCTCTAGCTTTTATGCAGACTGTTCTGAAAAGATTCAAAACTGTGTGGGACCTGCAGCGTTGATCTGCCTATTCCAGGTACAGCTTCAATGATTTTTATCTCAGCTTGGAACACAGAGTGTGTTCTGATACTAATACTGATAAAAGCATAAAGGCTGATGCCATCTGCCATGGCAACTATCAAGATGGCAGCTGCTTTTCATCAGCTTTATCTGAACTTTGCGTTAACGGGAATTCAGACACTGTGGGTGCATTTTCAAAAAGGACATAAAAATGATAGCACTCCTCTGAGTAAAACCAATTCATCAAATATCAACCTACTCTCATCTCCTTTATCTTTCTGGTAAGAAAAACGAAAAAGGGGGAAAATTCCATGTGTGCTCTCTTTAGATCACCTTGTCTCTTTATCAGCCCTGTCTCTGATGCCAGTGGTATTAGACGCTTCCACTCACACAGCAGCAGCAGCAGCAGCAGCAGGGCTGTAACCCTAAGAGGCTCCGACTTTGAATCCCAGCACTGGCAGCCCTGCTACAAATGGGATTCAAATGTGCAGTGTCTGAGGGCAGTGCAATCAACAAAATAGCATGCTAGTGTACAGAGCCTACCACAGGTAATAATAGAGGCTTTTCCCAAAGAAAGAAAGGAAAAAAAAAAGAAAGGAAGAAAGAAGGGGGGGAGAGGAAAAAGGAGAGGAAAAATGAACTAATAGTAATTCTAAGAGGTGCTTTTTATTTCCTCAGCAATTGTTTACAGCAGGTACACCTTCTCCATGTTCATTAGCAGTGCTAGAACATGACAATTCACTACAGAAAAGATGCTAATTGCAGCACACGATCTTTGTGTTGCTGGCTATAAAAGCATATATGAAATATAAATATAAGATGGTAGTATACTAACATATTAGAATGCTGTTGCACTTCTACTGATTTTCCTATTTTCCAGAAGGTTATTTTCCCTGATTTTTTTTTCTCTGCTAATTAAATCTTTATTTGATTTATTTTTTTGGTTTAACTTAGCATCTGGCTCTATCCTTCTCAGAATAAATTTTATTGAATTTTAAGTAGATATAGATATATAATGGATGTATCTAAAACAATATAGAAAACAATGATGCTAAACTATACATATAATGTAATCCAAAAATTTACAAAACATGTTCTCAAAAGTGTTTGTTGCTATTACAGATTCCTTTGTCAAGTAAGACAAAAATGCTTGAATATTAGTGAAAGAAAGCCTAATTAGAGAGCTGAATTAGACACAGAAGGCGAGTTTGACATAGGGAGGACAAGGACCAGAGACAGGACTGTGCAAAATACTGAGTGACTTCAGCTTTCCAGCAAGTCAGTGACAGCTGAGGGAGCTCTCTGGCACCACAAGTCAGGCCCCAAAGGACAGAGTTTACTTGAAGCAAGAATAGCAGACCAAATCATCAGCTACCATAAATCAGCTTAGCGCCACAGCAGTCAAAGCTAGGGTCTGAGCTGGGCCAAAGACACAGCAGCTATTTGGCCCAGAAGATCTCAAGGGTAATAGGAAGCCACAGATCCACATCTAAATTAAAATTATGAACTGTATTAGTAATAATGCCATCAATTAGAAGATATTTTTGTTACTTCTCAATATTTGCATCTGGAAACAATATTACTAAATAGCTGATTCTGCCATGACAACATGGTTGTTGGAAGTCAGGAAGGAAAGAAATGGCTGAGACTTAGAAAAGTGATTATTATGTTTTCCCTCTGCAATCCGCTATTTCAAATACGCACTCATTTTCTCTTTCTGTTGTTATGTACTAAACAAGGCTGGTAGGCAGGGTAAGACAGCCCACATTTTCAATAATGTGAAAAGCAAGAGAAAAAAAAATAGTGTACAAACCCCAAGCTTTCTCTAGATTTCGTTTCCCAGTGCTTCCAGCCCGACCCAGATCCTTGGCTCCTGCTGGGACACTGTGGAGGCATTTAAACTAAGGGAGGTCTTTAAATTCAGATGAATTTCATTTCAGCAAAATGCTCAGCCCTAAAATTAAAACATAAGAAATGAGAGCTGATATCTTTGTTTAAGGTCTTGTAGGGTGGTGAGAAACTGTAAGTTCAAGAAGACCAACACATGGAGGCCTTATTGTCTTTCTCCAAATTATGTTTAAGATGTCTTCTGAACACTGAGGAATTCGAACTGCTGAAACTTTTGTAATCCTTTCTACAGGGATGGGAGATTTTTCTTTGTCTCAGAATCATCAGTTCCACAGCATTTTTAGGCACTAAAAAGATTTGTCTAAAAAGAAAATTCCCTTGCTCTAGAAAGTAGCAGCAATAAAACAAAAGCACAGAAAAAAATTGAAGCAAGTAAAGCATAAGCAAAGCTGACACTATGCAGACTTTTAGGATACAATTCTGTATCTGAAAATGTCAATTCATCTCTCCCCTGTGCAAGAACATGTTATTAATGTTTAATGCCTACAGCAAAAAGATAAACTCTTTCTGGAATGGGGTGAATGAAAGTGTACACAGAGGTACCACATTGCTCTGTAATGGTGACTCTTCTTGGGAGCTACAAGGGCAGTGATTTTTCAATAAAGAAAGCAACAGGGAAACTTTTAAGTCTTACCAAAAGGGGGATGATTCCATTCTCCAATAAACCCACCTTCATAAGCCTTTTCATTCTTTATAACTTTATGGCTTTACGTTACCATCTATTGCCTTTATCATTTGAAGGCAATCAGAGTTTTACCATTAATTTCCGGGCAAGTAGAAGTGGTGAAAAGCATCATAGCTTCTGAAACTTTTTGTCCAACACAAAGACAAGAGATGCAGTCCTCAGATTAAAGTGTTCAGAGAAGACATCCACCAAATTCGTGGCAGATAAAACATTAAGCCAGCAGTTGAAGAGAGAAACAATTATTAGCTGTGCAAATAGATCATAAGCTGCTGATGGAGAGGCCACATTCAGTATAATGGGTACAACACTGAAAAGGGTATTACAGAAGCTTGAAAGGTGAAGCAGAAGATGGAAAAATTATATGAGTGCTCAAGGATCTGAATTATTTGAAATTTTTAAAACTATTTCTCCATGCTCTTCAGTAAGGAAAATAAAAAAATAAATACAGGCAAAAGCAAAGAAAAATTGAAAATTCCATTACCAAAAAGACTGTCAAGTCAAAAACATAAAGCCAGTGAGAAGCAAGATATTAAAAATTGTAAACTGTGTCAAACTCCCTATGAAACTCAGTAGAGTTTACCACTAGATTTACAATGTTGTTCCTGGAAGTGGGATTTCTTCAAAAGATGGAATAAAAAATATATAAGGCATGTATGTTAAATATTATACATTGCACAATCTTTACAAATTTTAAAGCAGTTAGATAAGTATCTGAGGAAAAAAAAAATTGAGTTGTTTTGCTAATAATTTTATTCTGAAATCATTGAAGCTTGGTTTAGAACAGTAGAGGAACTACACCTATATGATGAAACTAATTATAAACATTTCCATTAAAAAAAATAAAAAGAACCCAGTAGATATAAAATCACCTGCTACTCAAGATGCCCTAACACCAAAACATAAACTGCTGCAATATATTTCATACTGCTTCAATGGGCCAAATCTGCAATGGGATCTAAGTAACCATCTGAATTCTTTTGCACCTAAATGGCTTTGAAAATATGATGCAATTGGTCCAGGTCACTCCTGATATATGAATTGTCTTGACACAGCTCCTTAGCAAATATAAAAAGTGCAGCAATACATGGACACACAGGACCGAGCTTTGAATTAAGGCAGACCTGATAGAATTTTGTGGTCAAATTTGGAGATTTTTAGGATGCAGCACTGGGCTGTTCTCGCTAAAGTGATAAATTGTAAACTGATAAACTGATAAATTGTAGTTACGTTTACTTTTTTTGTCCTTTAAATTTTAAAATAATAAAATTTAGTGGAATATGCAGGTTTGGAGATGAAACAGCCTGCAGTTCTCTGCAGTATCTCACCCTTTCACATGAAGTGGCCTTTGAACTCTGCACCTCTGCCCACAGCCTTATACAATGTCAGGTCTGTTTGCACACATTCCCATTCCTGTTCAGTGGGACTATGTGAACAAGGAAATATAAAATATTTCTCTCTATTATTAATAATGGCAAAAAAGAAAAAGTCTGATGTCTGGCATTAGAATTATTTTGACATATTAATATCACGTTATAACTGTGCCACCAAAGGCAGGGGTTCTGCATGTTCCTGCTCTTCAATTAGTCTGCAGTTGTAATGGTCTGGTAATGGGGTCTCCCTAGACCCACACCAAAATTGCTTTCCCCATCCTCATCTTCTACTGTAATGGCATTGAAGCGGGGTCTTCACAGACATGCCTGGCAGTCATCATCCATCATTGTGAAACTGGTATTCTGCTAAATAAACTTTCTGGGGCTTTTAAAACGTGATATGAACACATCATTTGAGCAAACTAAAAGTTGGTTTGACATGGAAAAACATAAAGAGAAGGAAGTTGGGTAGCTGTTTTGCAAATGCAAATATTGGGACTGCTGTGAAATCTTTATAGTTCTCATGGCCTAAGTCCACTTAAAGGATTAAAAACTTAATCCTGAATTCTTTTTGAAAGGGAGATACCCACATATTGAACATATTTTATTTCAAATAAAATATTCCACAGCTTATTTTGTGGTTTGGGAAAAAAAAAAAAAAGAAAAGGTGAAAACACAAGTGTGCTTACTGGTCATTGAATAAATTACTGAGCAGCCTCCTCCTTGTACCCACACTCCTTGTAAGAGCATAACTTGCAATGGCTCAGAAGCTGGACAGACTTCCATTTTGGGTTTCATCTAGAGGAAACATGTTTTACTTCATAAAATTGATTTCAAAGATCTTGACCTAAATATTTCAAGGATCAAGTAACTTAATTTTCTTAGCAAGATCTACTTTATCTGTATCTTTTCCATACATGTGCTACTAAAAAATAAAGCAGAGAGTATGTAGTAAAATATCAACATTTATTCTGTGTTTATTTCGTGTGGACACTGGTCTGTGCAAAATCTCTCCTTACGCAGTTCAGAACACATTCAAAACATACCAAATTTAATAATTCACAGGTGCTCTGCACTGGGATAAGAGCACCTATCTAGGACCTTGCTGATCAATTGTTCCAGTGTGTTTCCCTCACTACTGGTCCCTTTCATCACAAAAGACTACCAGTGGATTTTTTGTCTCTGTTACACTTCTTACACACTGTGTTTTCTAAGGAAGAGGTCTCTGAGTTTTTACTCAAGTGAATTTGAGAGGATAATCAGCACTACTGATACTCAAAGCTTTTACTTAAACAGATTTCAAAATCTTAGTGCAATTCCTGCAAAAAACTTCAGAATACAGCCTCTATGAGCCACAACAGAATTGTAATCAAGATGAGAGCAATGTTACAATTCAGTTGAAATAGGGGGTTAAAGCCAGTGTTATTGCTGTTCCACATCAAGGTCAGGGATTGTGCTCCAGGAACAGTGGATGGTCCCTTTCCCTGAGTAAATATGGAAAGACTACAGCGCAGAAGATCAGAGCCTGACTTGCTTTTCTCGGGCACTGCATTTGATGGGTGATGGGCGACCAAGAGGGAAAGCCAGTGGAATGGCATTCAGTTGTGTGTAGGAGAACTGGACTTGTCTCACCCTCAGCCCTTACAGTGGCTGCAGCCTGTGCTTGGGCTGGGTTGAATCATCCTGACTCAAGGGCAGTGAGCACTCGCTTCACACATTTGAATACATGGCCCAGAATACTAAGGCATGAAGAATAAAAGTAGTAACTTTCCACAGTTTTTGAGGAAATGGTGGTGTTGGTAGCAGAGTAGGCTAACAGCAAGAGGAGAAAAAAAAGAACAAGGGCAGAATGCGCGATTCCCACAGATAATATGATCACATCCCAGGAGCACAGAGTACTTGATGTTACCCCAGGTTTTGACAGGGTTTTTTTGGCATTCCTGGAGGAGACAGCATAGTGAGTCATGACTCACACCACCTGCTCACCTGAAAACTGCCACAGCCTGCCACAAGGTTTAAAATCAATAAGTGTTTGTGTCTTTAGGCCACAAACATTTTCTGTATAATTTATATAAAGAGTCTGCAACAGAAGGAAAAAGAAAAATGCCTATTTTCTCCAGTCATTGCAAAAAAGATCGAACAGCCAAGAGGTCTTTCACCTGTTAAAATGCACAGAAAAAGTAGAAGTTGTTGGTTTTTTTTTACTGGCAGAGATCACGCTGGGTCTGGAATTTAAGATACAGATTGATTGATCTCTTTAATCTAATATTTGTTCATGGGGAGGCTGTTATCTTTATTGTGGTGACACCTGCTAGTGTCGTTATAGTTAAAGGCTTACTGTATTTCTATTATAAATGCCGGGTTGGGGTTTAGTATATCAGCAGGTTTGTACTGCACTGGGCTAAACACTGGCCTATGAGTTCTCAATCCTAAGGCACACAGGCAATTTTTTTAAACCTAAATCTGATTCTGTTCAGGGTGTTTTTGTTTTTTTTTTCTAAGTGCTGAAATACTGAGGGATGAAAAAAACAGGTGAAGGAGCATGGATTTCACTAAGCAGCTGATAGAGTCTCTCTCTCACAGTTTTATATTCAAAGCTTTGTATTTAATACAAATTAAAATCAATGTGTAAAGATGTTGTCACCTGCCTTGACAAACAGGCCAAAAAACACCCAGAGATGTAGTTCCAAGTGATGTGACATATCTCGTGCTCTACAGGGGCCAGTTTGAGCCACCCTGCTAATATAAAACAGTCCGAATGCCAGCAGAGCTCGCTGCTTTAGGAGCACTCTGCATAAGAGAATGCTCCTGAGGCACAGGCGGCTGCCTCATATGCACTAACTGCTGGTAGAGGGGTAAGCAACAGTCAGGAAAAAATTACTAAATGTTCCTGTTTGTTGGAGTGGGTAAAACGTTTACTGTGCAGTTTAGTTCACTTGGAATGGCACCACTGGGGGTAATGCTGCGTCGCTCGGAGCAGAGCGGTGTCAGCCGGGGCATTTCTGGGCATCGGCAGAGTGTGAACGGGGGCTGACCTAGGGCTGCTCTACCCTCTGTGAGAAACTACAGCAGCAGCTAATTTCTTGTCATGGGAGGGTAACAAAGGCATCCTGAGGCTAATTTAGTGCATCTTTCTAACAAGTGGGATAAATTATTCTAGCAAATCATCACGCTGGCATGGAAAATACTACTTCCAGGACAAGATCTAGATTTCTTAGTCTTCTCCATTTTTCTCTTCAACTTTAATTTTCTAAGTTTCTTTCCACTCCCATATCAGTTTTCACAGCTCCACTATGTGCGTTTCCACTGTCTCACTCCATTTCTGCACAGCCCACTAATCCTCTGTCTTTTTACAGAGAAGAGCAGGTCTCAAATATGATAATATGCCACATGGTAAGAAATTCTCTCTAAAAAGCTGGCACCTACATTCTGAGTAGAAATCACGTGTGCTTATCTCACTTTCATACACAGTGTGGGTGCTGTTGTGTGTGTGCCCACACAGATTCCTTGGGCTAATATCCAAAACTTACCCTCTCCCTCGGATCTTCCTCTATTTTTAACTCAGACACACCAAATACAGACCTGAGCCTGAGGTTTCCCCTAAACTGGCTACTTGTAAGGATGGCTCCCCAAACTCCTCTCCAAAGGCCTCCTCTGGTCTTGGCATCTGAGCTGGTGCTCAGGAGACCTGCCTGATCTTCTGTCAGAATGAGTCAGACGCGGGACTTTATCATCATGCAGGTCCTAGCACACCATTTGCCTTTGTACATGTATCTGCAATTAAATAGATCCATTTTACATTCAAAACACACAAAACTGGGGAACAGAACGACACCATCTCTGCAGAAAAATGTCATCTGCCCTCATCACCCCTACAACACAACTCAACATTTCTTCGTAAAAGGTGGATGAAATGGGAAAATATCCCACTCTATACTATCTATTCTCTTGTTCTACCTCTAAATGAAATAGCATATTCTTCCCTGTCATTTTTATGGTTTTATATATACACACACACATTGGTCACACGCCTGCGTTTTTTATGTTCCAACTGACAAACCAGCTTTTTACATGCCTTTTACCTTGTTCTCTGTCTTCAGATTCTTCATGTAATTTCTACTTCTCCAGGATTTTTACCAATTCATCACAGTGAACATGGTTATTTTTTAATTGCTATCCATACTGTAGTAAATATAAATGACAAAAATCATCAAACATATGTTGCCTAAGTTGTATAAATATGCATATATGTTAAAGATGTGGTAGCAGGCAGGTGCACAGGAAATCTTCATAAAGTTAACAGCTACTGCAGCAATAATAAACTGATGTTACCCTTTCAAATGCTAGTCAGGATTTTGCAAGCATTAGCCACCACCGTGTGATTTGAGCAGTGCCACTAATACAGATATAGTCAAGCTGGCAACTTGTCTCTCCCCCCGGCCCCAGTCTCCCCCTTTTTTCTCACAAAGAAATAGAATGAGTTTATTAAAGTATGGATGCCATTTTCATCTCGCAACGTTAACTGTGTTGTCTGTATCCCAAAGGTACTGAGCCAGTCAACGCAAACAGCTGTGCCACCTACTTGCAACAGTTGTACACCCACCACAAAGCACGGGTAGGAGGAGCAGGTTAAAGCGAGCCGTAAAGCTTCTGGTGTACCTCACTTTGCAGTTTACCCATTAGCTCGAGGGAAATTTCATCCCTTTGGAGAATATGCATTGTATGTGGAGCTCGTAGCAGAGAGTATTCTTTTGCTCTCATCTCCTATAAACCACCTACTGCATTTTTATGTTCTACAATCACATACACCAAAACAGTGTTTAGCAAATTAACATCAAGCTAAATAAAAGGCATATCTACCAACTTAGCAGGCAGCTTTTAGATGCTTCTCTACTGAGGATGTTGGGTGATCCAAAGGCTGAGAGCAGTATTTCCCTCATATTGTCATTATTTGGTTTTAGTTTAATTGGATGAGTTTCGCAGGAAAATTAATTATTTTCACAAGTTTTATCAGTTGCCCTGATTACTGTAACATGAAAGAATAAGGCAAGCTGATGGAGGAGGTGACTGATTCAGCACACCTCCAAGGGCAGGTACACAGGCAGGACGACAAAATTGCCCTTTCACTCCATCCCATTGTGGGGAGAAGCCCTGGCTGCAGAAACTGTGCACAACCACAGACAAGTGCATTCTGTGTCTCTGCATGCACATACGTGTGTGTTGGGGAGAGAGGGGGAAAAACACACTGTTGTCTCTGTGCAAGTGCCTTGGATTTTTTGATCTCTGCTGCAGATAGGTGTGTGTGGTTTGATTTCTGTGAGAGCCAGTGGAAAAACATCACTCCTCCCCTGTCTCAGGGCTTAAGTCTTGCTCATTGTAGGCCAGATACAATGTATGTGCTCAGCAAAGGTTTAGTGTCAGAGATGAGATGTGACAAGATGCAAAGAAATAAGAGAAGTAGCACAACTACATGCATGCAAGAATACAGTCAGGCAGTTGTCCAGTACTTCAAAAGGTCCTGCTACCTCTAACACTAGCAGTGTCTCACAAAACAATATAGTAACCAAGACTTCCCTACATCATCATTACATTAATATTAACATCCACAGCAGAAACAAAACACCTGCAGTTTTCCAAAGTGATGTTCATTTGAGGACAGAACCACATATCCATGAATGCCTAGACCTTGTAATTCTGATCCTCTCATACAATAACAGGAGCATAATCAGTACAAAGTGTTCATTTAGAAAAAAAATATTTTTAACTACAGCACAATTAGTTGTGGGTTTCTTTCTGCCTCTTCAATATAATTAACTAGGGCTTTATCTTTATCCTTCTATGCACTAGGGACTCAAACTAGGAACTTTTTCCTCACAGGACTCTAATATACTCTTATCTTTTTATATTAATTGAGTTATCTTATACTGCCACAGAGGTAGTAGCTGAAACAGAGATGCAGAAAGAAAACTTCAGTCACTCCTGAATCCATTTGAACCCAAAGAACTCCAGCTAAGGAAGTGTTTCATCACCCAGCTCAAACCTTTTAGGGGTCTGGTTTTCCTGTCCCTGGAGCGTGAGCAGGGAAATCCCACTGCTCAGAACAGCTCCATTAGCCCACTCAAATCACTTTAGAGTTACTAAAAAATGGTTGTGTCACTTTTTCTTGTGAGTACTGATGACCATTTCTGGTCTTCTCAGAAGTCATTTCCAGCAAACCTCACTGGTATATGAAGCACATTGTTGTAGCAGGAATCCCTGTATAGATGAAAAAGTGAGACTAAAGACATGCATGGACCATATAACTAAAGCCCAACATGCTTTATTTCTGTCTTGTCTGCATCATACTTAGTGCTGCCATCAGTATATGCTTTCCCAAAGCTATGCTGTATTCAGATTTCTCACTGTAAAGGAAATTATTGTTGCTAAAATCCACGTTCACATGATGTTAATCTTTAAGTTATACTGTTATACTGAAAAGGATGAAAAGTTGAAAAGTAGAAAGGTGGGAGTTGCAGCATTCAGGCCTGTAGTGATACCCTTAGCAAGACCAAAAAGAGCAATGCTCCTAACTAAAGCAAGGGGCCTGAACAAGTGGTCATCTTCAGCTCAGAAATGCCTGCAGTGCTTTTTCTTACCATGACTTTCTGAGATTGGCTGATGGAAGCATGAGCCTTCCTAGAGTGATACCTAACCACTACAATACTATGTAATAATCACACAAGGAAGTGTTTAAATTGGCAAAGGCCAAGAAATTCAAAACTCAAGATCTGACATCTAATTTACAAACAAACACAGAAAAAAATTCTAGCCCTTGCATTTTCAGGAGTTTACTGCCTTTTCACTGCAGTAAAGAACTAAAGAAATAAACTGGGGCATATAAAGTCAGATTCACCCCCCTGTCCTTCCTCCATGCTTGGAGAAATATAGCTGAGTCTCCTCAATGAAGTCAGGAGTGTTTACATATCTATTCTTTTAAGTCTAGAATGAATATATAAAATAGGTCCATCACAGCTTTAAATACCTTCTTCATGGTATTTTCTAAACTCAGGAGATATGAATCCCTGATGACCAGTGAGAGATATTGGAGAAAGCAACTATGAGTTTTTGACCCCCAAAGTATCTTAATGAACCCCTTCCCCACAGCAAATGGTCCTTTTGCCGTACCAAACACCCTGGTGACTGCTCCAAAACTGAGTTGTGTTTTCCATCTTCTCGCACACACCAGAAGCCCCAGAGGGCCCCAGTCCAGCTGCTGACCCCTCTTGCCTTTCCTGGTGGAGTATTGTGTCTCACACAAGCCATGTAGGAGATTTATAGAAGGGTAGTGAACAGAAGGTTACTGTCAACTATGAGCACTCCATAACTGAGATCAAGTTGGAGTGAGTAGCCATAAAATAATATTGCCTGCAGCATCCATTTCAGTACTGAGGACCTCATCATGAGACCTGTCCAGTCCAAGTCCATGGGCAAAGGTTTTTTTAAGTTTCAAATGCAGATTTACAGAGAGCTTTTCCTTGCCTGGATGAAGACAAATTCAAGTATCAGCTCATATATTCACATATCAGCAAGTGAAATTTTGTAGGAGAGAAATGAATGAACAGGGAGTCACTGGAAAGCACTGACCTCAGCAGTTCTCTTTCAGGATACTTCCCTGTGCTCTCCCTGTATAACTCCATCCTTCTCCTTATTAAGGGAATTCATTTACTCCAAAACAATACACAAAAATTAGAAGTTCAAGTAGCAAGACCAAGTCCCAATTAATTCATTTTTATATGATCTAGAAACAAACAAAAAAATCCAAGCCATTGCCTTAAAGATAAAGAAAAGCTTTTATTTCCATATGGGTATGCTTGAAAGGAATATGAGAGGGACTTAGACAAATGGACTAGCTCCAAATAATAAAGTACCAGTTTAAGAAATATGCACAGGCCAAGATTACAGCAAATTATACACTCCTGTACCTAAGCAGCATTCACACTCTTGAATTAGAAATATACATGCTTAACTCCAAGGATCACCACAAAGCTCTTAGCCTGTAATGACATTTCCTTAGCAAAGAAAACTGTATTTTCCACTTGTTTTCTCTGTAAATGGCCTTACGTTTCTTATTAAACTTCTTAAAAAAAAAAAATAAAAAGTCTGTGACTGACAGTGATTGCAGTTTCTGCTTGAAACAGAGAAGAAAATTGTAGCAATCGCAAGTGACCTATTCTGTGAGAAACAATTAGGCCAGCTGAAGTACAGTACATCAGTACCATGATGTACTCAGCCTGTAGTCCTCGAAACAAGGTATTTCTGGGCCATGCTAGACTGAGAACATTCATATATAAGCCATATAATGACCTGGAAAAAGGCACTCACCACATCCTTTTGGATCAAGCAGAAAGGGCATAGCTATATCTCTATTCTCACCCATTAATCTGTCCACCCTCTCCATGGATATCAATGAAATAAGGTTCAGCCTGAGGGCCAAATTCTGGTTTCACTTACTGCAGCAGTCTGTCATCCAAATTTGGTGAATGCTTTGCGGATGTGACCAAATCAGTCCACAACACTCTCAATGTCTGCTGTTTCAAAATATCGAGAAGTTTTTCCTCCCAGTCATTAGAGTCAGTCTTTATATATATATATATATATATATATATATATATATATACATTTTTATTTTTTTTTAAATCTGAGATTTGCCCGAAGGAAAAGACTTGTGAAAAATACCATACAGGCCATGGCTTCTCCATAGCCTTAGAAGCCTCTCTGGAAAGCTGTTAGCCTCTCAGAAAAGGAATATAACCAGCTGACTCCAAGTGCCACTTGATCAATAATGAGATATTCAGAAGGAGTCTTAATTTTATCTAACCGGAGGGATGAGACTATCATCTTCCCTGACAACCAAAAACTCAGCAGAGACCTCTTAAAGGGAATCATCTCCATTAAATTGTTGCCTGCTTGCAAGCAGTAGCAGTAGTGGCACTCACCAGCTTTCAGCTGGAAATGATGGGGGAGAATGCAGCAGGTAAATTGATGCTTTGCAGGGGCATTGAGCACATACCCGTGGCATTATGTCATTGTGGCACTCATCCATAGAGTCTGCAGGGACTTACAATCACTTTTCAGACTATGCCTGAGGTGCTAGGATGCCCCAAAAGGTAAAGCATATATGTCCTGCCACAATGTATGTGTGTGTGTGTCTGTGTGTGTGCACACGGACAGCCTTTTCCACACATCACATTCCATGGGTGCATCACAATATCAGCGTAACATCTTTTTAAATGAAAAATTTAAATTGAAATGTGATGTTCTAAAAGACCATTTGCAGGTCCCACCACTGCAAAAACTTACTCTGGCTTTTTCAAATTTACACTGTCATAACGTTTTTATTACTCCCAATTAAGATTTTTAGGGAAGAGTAAATATTTAAAATGGCAGATTGGTGACTTTAATATATAAATCTTCTTCTTAAAAAAATCTTTTCTTTTTGCAGACTGGCACATGTTATCACTAGTAAATTTCAATACTTAGTCAATACTAAATAATATAAACAACTCATAATTTCTTTATACAATTTCCTTCCAACTGTACAGCTTACAGATGGGAGAAATTAAATTCTTCTCAGGCAGATAGTATGATATTCCCATGACTTAAGGAGGCAAAAAGAAAGACGAATTTATCTCTAAAGCTTAAGGTTTGTGCTTGCCAACACTGAGTTGGGTAATTGGTCTGACAAGGACAGTGGAAAAGGAAAAAAAAGAAAAAAGGTCCAATAAAAAGAATAATCTTTGATGTAATAGAACAAGAATCAGACCCCTAGTCAAAGACAAGGAGTTTTAAGAATAATAAAAGGGAACAGTCTGACTTGCTAATAAATTAGGAGATCCTGAGGTGCACAAACCATAAGAAAGAACACCCACATAGGTTATAGTTAAAGACATGAGCCAAGCAGATGATAATTCATTTTTTCTGTGATGTAACCCAACACTGTTTAGTCCCTTCTTAACAACCCTTCAATCATGTCTCATTTCATTTAAGTCTAAATAACACTTCAGCCACCTCCTACAGGGGAGGACTTGCAGATTTCCCTCTGGAAATACATTTCTATAACCTCAGAGTGTCCAAAAACCCCCAAATTTTATTTTAACTTCTACAATGAGAAAGTATTTAAGACACAATTATGAAACCAAGGTTGCACAACATGTCACTTGTTCTCAAAAAATTAATCCGATAGTGTTTGCAGACATGTATTTGTGTACCTCGCATTAGGCCTCACCTTATGTTCTGTCTATATTTGGGCTGTAGCAGGTTTTCAAGTAACCTAAGTAAACTTTAGTTATAAAACAATTATTAGCATAAATATGAATAATGTTTTTCAGACAGATTCTATCATCCTGACTAGAAAAACTCAGTGGTATGAATCTGAAATCAATACTAGAAGGTGTCTCTCAGCAGCCCCAGGATCTCTTAGCCCAGATGTACGTCTCTGCTTTGTAGATCAAGATCATACAGCATTTCCAAAGCAGGTAACTAAAACCCTTCCCCAGCTGAAATGATGAGTCCTTCATTCTCCCAAAATCTCATACTGTACGCAAAATTGTCTGGGTTTACAAACCTCTTAACAGACGAGTTTGACACAATTTCCACAGGTATTAGGTAATCTTGTCAAAAGACTTTTAGATACATAGCAGCATTGCACAAGTCAATAATTCTTTACAAAAGGTCCTCAGGCAAAATACATAACTAGTCTAAAATGAGTTTTGACTTAGTAGCCTGCAAGTTATGTCAGGCAAGACCAGGAAACAGCTCTATTTTCAAAGCAAATACAATTCACAGTGAATCAAAAAGCTTGCTAAAGACTATAGAAACATTTGGAGACCATGGAGATGCAATCTCACTCATATTCTATCATAATGTCAACATAAAAGTTCTTGCCTCAATTCAGTTCCACCATGATGAATAGCATGTGGCTTCATTGCATTATGAGACTTAAAACCTGTTGGTCTCAATTTAAATTGAGATGATAGCTAAGCACATCTACTTTCAGCATGAACCAATCAAAAAAAGATGTGGTTTTCCATAGAAACATCTCTACCAATAGTTTATATATGCTGAAGTAGCCAATTACATCTTGGCACACTCAAAAATACATAGCAACAGCAATGACAGCATGGCAACAGCAGCTGCTGCACAACGGAAAAATTAGAAAATTACTCTTTAGAAAAAAATATATTCTGTTAATTCACTTTGTTTACATTTTCTTTCATGAAATAGTTTCGGAAAACACTGTATGTGTAGCTAACTTCTTGTGTACCTCATTACTGGATGGGTGAATTAAGATTATTAACAAAAATATTCCTTGTTGTGAAAGTTGCTTTCCACTGTGAGTATTATTCTGCACATGGCAAATCATTCAGAAAGTATGGGAATTTCATATTAGTTCCTCCCAAATGAAGGTATACCAGCAGGAATGAGCTCACTTTTCATAGCCAGTATGTTGACTTTGGTGTGACCAGCCTAAGCAGCAGGGTCTTACCTGAAAACCCAGGAATGGCCTGGCCATGGTGGAAAGGCTGATTCTTCCCTCAGGCGAAGCCATAGTGTTTTCTCTTCATACCGTTTGACATTTGCCATATGATCAGATGTATTTACATGAGTATGCACTTAAAAATGCATAAAGGGAGGACAGGGATTTTAAATAGCCATGGTGGAAATACTGGGTTTTTTTAAATTGTTAAGGTCCAGCTCCTGCCTCCGCAAGCATATGTTTCACTTCCACTCTCCCCTTCCCAGAGGAATGTCCCACTTTTATTACGGGACAGCGCCCACAAGAGTGGTTACACAGTGCTTGATTTACACTGTGTCAGTGACGATATAGCAGGGAACAAGCAAAGGGTTGTCAGTACTTTCTCGGCGGGGCGTGAACGTGTATGACCCTATTGAAGTGCCACCTGTGTGCAAAACGGAGCTGCAGAACATGGCAGTTCACAACACACGTTTTTGAAGGGAGGTGATGGGAAGGCAAAAAAATCCTGTGCAAGAAATCCAGTGATTATGTTCACAGTGGCGATGTCATGTGTCTAAATAATATTTTTGGTGTTTTATCTGTTTGTAGATTTGTATCATATTCCCCTGGGATATGAAGTAAGCCATTTGTGCCTCTACAGTTAAGGATGAGGCAGCTTCCCTAGTGTAAATCCTGCCATTCTGTAGCTATTAGCATCTGAAAAGTTAATCTACTCTCCGGTAAGGCACAAATACTTTTTGATATACCAAAAGTGACTACATTTAAGTTGATCAGATAGAGTATAGTTATGTAAATCACTTGTAAGCATGGATTCCAGCAACACCAGATAAAGAATTTCAGCTTTACTTTGTTCATTCTAGTATTTAGGACTCAGTTATGAGGCTTAATGTTTGTTTCACAGTGGTTTTGTTTTGTTTCTGTGCAAGTCTACATTCTGGAAAGACGTGAGACCATGCCTGCTTCCTGACTGCCATGCAGATGCCAGAGTGTCTGCCCAAGAGTGTGAAGAGATCAGTGCTTGAAATGGAAAGGTATTTTCTCTCACTTATATTAAAGCATAATTAGATAGAGCAATGAGGGTTTTTCAAATTTTCTCATCTATTTCATTCATCTGCTTGGCCCAGAAATTGGACTCCAGATGAGATGAAGTTTAATCTGTCCAGGGTGGCCTTTCCTCTGTCCTCTTGTCCCTGCTCAATAGGTGTCTTGGAAAGCTTTGAATGCTATTTTTTAATCCACCTACATAAAAATCTGCTCTCTAAAATGACCTTTGAACATGACTGAGGGAAGACAGCACTCTCTCAAGTGCAGCTTATTGTCCTGCTTTTACACATTATTTATATGCTTCATCTTCCACTTGTCCTGCTCTTATCCCATTGACCAGGTTTATGGTGGTCATGGCTATGATAAAAATCATTATTGTCAGTTATCGCTGCTCTGCTTCATTTTAGATAACACTTCTCTTGGATGAGAATGGAAGTGTATGTACTGCTGCTAGTAGCTCTTATGGTTTCTCAAACTGTCAGTGAATAGTCATTATTGTTCTTCCACTTCTGCTGTGAGGACAGTTAGTTATCCTACTCCTCATAAAGCTTCTGGTTTGTAAATTAGCTTCCTATGTAATACTCGTTTAAATCTGGAAACCTTCACCCTTCTTCCCCTAGTTGCAGATGAGGAAAATTAGTCACCAAATCTGACTTGAATATGAAATGTTCAATTATTTTAGAAGAAATTTAAAAGAAGAAATATAAAATTTTAGAAGAAAAAAAACCACAACACCTCTACCTTCCTGATTCAGATTCAGATTCAGGATTCAGGATTCAGAGCTGGCATATTTTGAATTTCAACATAACAGGTACTTTCCCATCACTTTTCTCTTTTAGTTCTTGGCTGAAATCATCAAGCATTAGAGTACAGCTTTCTATTCACTATGGTGAGAATGAGCTCATGTAACTTCTTGCCATCCCAGGAGAAGAACAAGAAACTTTCTGGCAAAATACATAATTCCTTGAGTGTAAGGGGCAAAGACTTGTAAGAATAAGATCGAGCCACTGTCTCCAGCCTAACTTCTTCTATATGCTTTGTGTAAATCCCCAGAGCTTCCTACATGCTTCATCTCTCAAGCTAATGCCTCAGGTGAGAGGAGTGCACTTGTTCTTCAAAGGTTGTTCATAGGCTGTTCATTGAAAGGGTACATCATCCTAAGCTGCCTCTTTATTCTAGGTAGAGAATTTAATGCCACAGTCAAATGTCATCGCTGTTCCTCTACCAGCACTAGTTTATGTAAATATTATTTCTGGTACGATGTGAAACCCAGGATTTTGGTTTTTCTGTTTTAAGTTGGTCCTGTCATGTAATTGAGATCATTGTCTATGTGTGTGGGAAGCATAAATACCTGCAAGCACAGCATCACAACAAAAACACTGAGTGAAATGACATAACACCTTATTACTCATCACCCCATTGACTTACTAAGAAAAATGTGACAGTAGAAAGAGTTGCAGCAGCTGATCCACTGCTGCTTCATAGCAGCCACCCCAAACTCTACTCTACAGTATCAGAATGAGTGATAGAAAAACTGTATCAAGGGAATCACACTCTGGTTTAGGAATGCAGTCAATACACATGGCGATGTATAAGACACGTGGAGGTGTGTAGTGGGTTGACCTTGGCTGGATGCCAGGTGCCTACCTAGCTGCTCTGTCACTCCTTTTCCCAGCAGGACAGGAGAGAGAAAATAAGAGGTAAAACAGCTAGTAGGTTGAGATAAAGCAGTTTACTAAAAAAAAAAAAAAAATCCCAAAAGGGGAAAAAAATAACCACTACTTCCCATTGTCAAGCCATGTTCAGCCATTTCCTGAGAATCAGGGCTTCAGCACATGGAGAAGTTGGTCTAGAAGGTAAACATTTTATAACAATTCCCCCACTTCATCCTCCCTCCCATAGCTTTTATATTATCACATGGTATGGAATATCCCTTTTGTTAATTTAGTTCAATTTGCCTAACTGTGTACCCTCTTTGGATCTTACCCACTCCCAGCCCTTGATGGGGGTGGAGAGAACATTAGAAAGACAGTGTTGATGCTGTGCCAGTGCTGCCCTGCAGTAGCCAAAACACTGGTGTGTTATCAACACCCTTCTACCTCCCAAAGCAAAGCACAGCACTGAGGGCTGCCATGGGAAAATGAGCTCCATCTCGGCCAGACCCAATAGAAGGTGCAAAAGCAGTTCTACACTGTGTGAAACACAAGTTACAGGGAAACTCCAAGAGCCAGGTTTGGTTGGGAGAAGAGCAGTGGATGTCATCTACAGATGTAACTGCTCATGGCAACTAAATCACTCTAAGTTATAATTTTAAGCAATTAAGAATACAAGGATCTCCCACATCTAGCTGATCTATCTTATACTTTTATTGAAGCCCTTCTATGGCTTTGTCCCTCCTTTGCCTCTCTCTCGCTTTCCACCAACATTAGACCAGAAACATGAACGTTGATGCTCTTGTCCTTTCTCCTCTGTGGCCAGTGTGAATGCACACGTGCAATACATCACTCAGGTTGCTTCTACAGGCAGCTATTTTTCTGTACTTCTCCTCTGCAGTGACACTTGTCTCTGTCTACTCTTCAAGGTGCTGCCCGTTTGCAAGAACTGACACACTTTTCCACTCTGTCACCGGGTGTTTTTGAGTGCCAGTGCGGGCCACCCACTTGATAAAAATGACCGTGATACTAAAATTGTCAAGAGCCAACTGTCTCTTCCTCCTCTTCATTAAGATAACAATCCTTCAGAGTGCAAGATCCTAGTAATCTTTGACAAATAGGAAAAGGTGCACTGGAGTGTCATATCTCAGCAGAGCAGAGGGGAGTAAGAAAGTGGTACAAAATCAAAGGGAAAATAAAAGTACTGCAAGTGGTCTGAAGAGCATCCCCTGGGACAGGGGGAAAGAAATGATGCAATGAAAACAATTGAATGGCATGGGCATTCTCATAGACGACCCATTACACAAAATTGATTTGCTTTAATCTAAACTATTTGGCAAAAAGCAGATAGCACCTGTGTGCCGGATACATAAAGATGCATGTAATCTGCTCATGATCTATCTGCAGGCTGCACTGTCAGTTGCTTGATGTGCATGAGCCCAGTGTGGAGAGATGGGGAAAAAAGGAAGAACAAAAACTAACTAACTAACTGTAGCACAAGCATGGAAAGCTTTCTTAATTGTCTCAGTTCTTATTTTTCTTTCCTTCACTGAATGGCAGTTTTGACCCCACGTTCTTTTTAGATCAGGCTTCAAATACTGAAGATTTAATGCACACTTTTTTAAACCAACAAGCTGAATTATCCATCTGGTTGTCTAATATATTTTTGTGGTAGCTTTAGGTCCTAGCAAATTGGATATTTCAGTACCTGGACGTCTCCAGTATATCAGAACATAATGACAATGAACACATACACTGGTGAAAAAAGGGGGGGGTTGTATTTCTGTATAAGCATGATAATAAATTCTGACACCATAAGAGCAGTATTTTCTGTCAATCAGCTTGAATTCTCTGTAAGTCTCAGACATATAAGTCACATTGAGAGGGTTATGCATTTCACAAGTGGATTTATATATAAATACTTTCTCTGGCTCCAGTTCAACACAACAAAAGAAGTCAAACATTAGTCTGTATTTGTATTTCTTCACTGAAATGTTTTGACATAAACTGCAAACAATCCTAGCTGAAAAGTGCCATACAGTTTGGAAGAAACTGCTGTGAACACCTCTATTGTTCACAAAATGCCAAAGTTTTTGCTTCTTAGAAACCTAAAGGCCTCATTTCCACAGCTCCATTGGCACTTCTGTTCTAAAGAGCACACAGTTCTGTATACAACCTTCTCCTTCCCTTCCTAGGCTTCTTTCCCTCCTAAGTAGGTCCAGAAACCTACTAACTCCACGGAGAGTTACAAAAATGACATCTGACCTTTGCCAAAACATTGAAACATCTACAACAAAATGGTGGCCTGTTTTTATTCAACTGCGAGGCAAATAGATATTTTTGCACTGTATTAAATAAATCAGTGTCACTCTACAGTACATTTGTTTACAGTGTATGGCAACTTGAGTCAAAATGATCAGTTGCACTGCTTAATTCTAGAATAACTCAAGGAGAGTAGAGTTATTCTGGATTTTCCCTAGAATTCCTCTCTTCCCTGACATTTAATGATCACAGCCACCACACAAAATTTGCACAGTTTGGATACAGCTCTGCAAGATTGTAAGAGATGAGTCCTGTAGTGACTGCAATGTAGTAGCCAACTTCACCATATCCAGAATCACCTAGAGACTTTCCTAAAATGCACCAGCTAGCAGGGTTCCAAGGTTCAGCTGAACTGGTCAAGCATTACTGCAGCACACTGGATATCTGACTACTCTCTTTTCCCCTGAGAATGCCCTAACCATTCACCCAGCATTCATCCATTCACCCCAGCCCTTCCTTATTCTCCTTGTAGCCTGTCTAGCTACCACAGAACAGCAAAATCCTCTAAAAGAGCAGAAAACCTTAAGGTCTCAAATTCCACTTATGGGAAAACACAGTCACATAGTCCTGAAGCAGATTGTCTGTAAAAGCATGTTCCGTTTCACAGTGCTCATTTTATGAAATCACACTGAAAATCACAGTGTATTCTATTCCCTGGCTTAAACTCACCCTGAGTAGTCCCTATGAAAATGTGTTGGTTTCATTAGACATCCAATACTGTCTTTAATTCAATGGGTTTAATAATGAGAAAGCAGAAAAAAAGAGAAATATTCAAGCAATATGTAGATGAACCTGGACTGAAATATGTTGGGTTTAGAAAACAAAGCATTGGTTTCAATGAAAAGCTACTAGTGTAAGTGAAAATATTATGCCTTGAAAGGAAACCTATTCATTTCCATAAAAATTTAGTGACTTGAGTATGCATGGATTGGTTCCACTACAGATACATTGGATTCAATGACACTGTATTAGTTTCAAAGCATATTTATCCATGCAGTAAAAATGTATAGGTTATGAGAATTAAACAGGCATGATGATGGCTACCCTGAAGACTCTAATCTAAAATACAATTTCTATTAAAATTGATCAAATTGGACTTAACAACAATAAATATTATTGAACTATATCACTTTGAACACATCAGTTCTTCTGTGTCACTCAGGTATAAACTGATTCTTCCAGGTTTCAAGGGGCTACATCCCTTTCTCTTCTCCACAGAATTAAGACATTTAAGTTCATTCTCTGTAAGCAAACTATCTTTTTTCTCCCAGCTGGAAGGATGAAAATGCAGCTTCTTCCATAGGCCAGGCAGACAGGAGTATAATTTTGACTCCTTTTTTCTGGACTACATGTAGAGACCTAGGGGTGCTGCCCAGGGGCAGAAGCAGTCCTGTAGACCACAGACCTGAGGTCACTAATCCTCATAATATTTCAGCAGTGTCTCTATGCCTGTGCTTCTTTCTGTCTGGCTCCCCATGCCTTCCTAGGGCATTATTCAGGCTCTCTGAATCACCCTTCAAAGATCACCTACCTTCCTCCTGTGAATAGAAATGGAGACAGACATGGAGTTCTGGCTGTTTGAAAAGGTCCTCAAATCAGGCAAAGACGCACACCCATGAAGCTGTTTCTGTGTTTAGGCCTGTACACTTATTTTCAGTTTAAAAATTATATGCCGTACTGAAATGTTTGCTGGCTTGTGCTGAAACCTAAAAACTTAGGCCTGAACTCCCCCTACGAGCCACATTTTTTCTCATAAATCACAGTGTTTAATAAATGCACAATTAATTGAGAGGTGTTTCAGCTTGATGTGCTGTTGCACATTAGGACTCTGGCTACACTGCTGCTATAAGTGATACTCTGTAGACACAACATTGGGAACCACTCCGGCTGCTGCGGCTGTTCCTATTGTAAAGAGGCATCCTGAGTGATTCTGAAAGCCCAGGTATTTGTTTTGATTTGTCTATAAAAATGTATCAGTAACTTTATTATTTAGTTTGTCCTGCTGACTAACAGAGCTACCCACTCATGCTAAAGAATGTACATAATACAGAAGCTGTTAAGTGCCTGTACTATTTTTATAAGGAAAAAAACATCAATAAGCACTTGACTTTGAAGTTTTTACCATCCATTTTCCAGAATGACTCTGAATGATAAAAGAAAACAGTCTTCAACTTCCCTCTTTGTGGTACAAAATAAAGCTCTATTTATCATGCAATTTCTTCATGATGGGACCCTAGCTTTTCCCTATACACTCTCATTTCCTCAAACAACACAGTCAAATTAATTTTTTTTTCTTAAATCCTGACTAGTCAGTTACAGCTACATGCATGTGGCACCCAATATTTTGAAGTTATAGGATAATAAATATCCTGGGTTCAAATCTTAAATCTAGATTTTCAGAACAAATAAATGATAAATCAAATTGCAGGATCAGTATCCACATTATTCTGATGAGCCACAGTTTTATCTTGTCACAGCAAAGAATATTCTTATGTTGACACAACCTATTTTTCGCTGTCATAAGTTAAAAATTTGTTGCAACTCCTAAGGAACATAATCCATTGTTTTCATCAGAACTCCAAGTTAAATGTGCACTATAAAGTTCAAGTCTTTATTTAAAGCCTGGAAGGCATAAAATTTAAAGAAAGTTACCATTCTGTGGTATAAAATGCCCTGCATCAATTAATCTCTCTCAGAAAAAACTTTTTTAAGTGCTATTTCCAGTACCACCATGCAGGCCTTCAAATCACGCCTGTCACACCTCTACAAGGTTCCAAGACAACAGGGAGTTTCCTCAGTTATGGTTTGCACAATATAGTGAGTTATGCCTTATTTATCAGTTCTCTCTAAATTCCTCATCTACTTCTCTCTTGTACCAATATAAAGACAGCTGGTTTGGCATATAGCAGAATTCCTCTGATTCCTTCTACATTTCATTCAGCTTCTACTACTTCCTTTTGATATTTTTGTACTGTTATATTATCAAAGTTAAAACATCCTGTGTGCCAGCTATAGTACAAGTCGATAGAATCTGTGGTCCTGATTGTGGAAATATTTGCACAGAGGAGTAATGGCATGGCTTAAACAATTCAACAAAATTTCTCATGAGCATGTTGATATTTCAGATATAAGTGTTGACAGTAAACACTGTCCTTAAATGCATAATCAGAAGTAGATGGAAGGAGTATCTGGGTTCCATATGGAAAAAGCCCTCTATTCCTGCTTCCCCAGGTGAATACACAGGAATGGAGGCAAGGTGCAGGACATGAAGGACAATCAAGTCTGACAGCACATGTTTCTTGCTGTTTTAATGTGACTTAAGCCCTTGGCAGGTCAGAACATTTTGTACTCACTCCCTTGGCTGTTTCCACAATCACACTCATCCTACAGTAGTCACTTTATACATCTATTACAAATATTTTAGAATTCATTCTGTTCCATGCATGCATTTGTATGTCTCTTGACTACTAATTTTCAAGTGTCTATCCATCCCAGTCAGTAGACAGGCAAACATTTACAACTGTATCTGATGTTTTCTGACTTCTTCAACATATTTTCTTATGTTTATCCAAAACACAGGCAACACCTGACTGAATAAAGCCTAGCCAGTCCTAAGGCAGCAGATATAGGGCAGCATAAATTGCTTCAGAGCCTGTCCCAGGACCCCTTCCACTGCTGGGATTTATGTGCTGTACAACCATCAGATAAGCAAGTCCAAATGCATTCATATTCTACTGTAAAAGAGGAAAAAGATCAGAGCAGTACAGCCCTTCAGGGCCTCCAACAGAGAGGCTCTTTGCTGTCCCAGGCTGAAAGACTTCTTACACTGATTTTTAAAGAGGGAATTGATAGCATGTAGGTTGACAGCCTCAAGTAAAGGATGAGGAATGCAAAAAACAAGGGTATCTCATGGGATAGCTACTATTAATTTGCCTTTAATGTAGAGCAAAGTCCTTCTCTCTGTTAGGAGTGCACACACTTGGGATAATGCTATCACCTGCCATTTAGTAAATCCAGATTTACAGAGGTGTAAACAGGAGTAGAATTTTTTCCAGAATCTCTAGGCAAGCTGAGAAAGAGCTCTTCCAGAACACATATTTCAGTATCATGCCTTAGGTAATAGCAAAATCACAGTCTTTATGTTTCTTTCATGAAGTATCAAGCTTCCATGCATCCTATATCATTATATTTCTTTAGTTACTTCATAGCCCTAAAAAACCACTTGGCTGAGTGGATGGAGTGGTGGGATTTTTTTTACATTTTTCAAGAATATACATTTTTCAAATCTAAATAATTTTAAAAAAAGTATTCACTCTTTAATTGGCTTTTGTCAGCAGACATTCTTCTTCTCAGCTAAGAGGCATGTATTCTTAGATGTCTTCATTAAGAAGATCTCACAATTTATTATTTTTCCTGAGAAATATATCTATATATATATAAATGCTATGGTAAGCTTTTGTCTTCCCCTTTGATTGCTCCTTAATGCCAAGAATGCCATTTTAAATGTGTGTTATCTTAACAGGGTTTATGTTAAGCAACAGGATGGATATTATTCTTTAAATCTGAGTTTAAACAGTATGAAGAGTGGTGCAAATTGAAGTAAATCATAATTGCTAAACAGGATTAGTTTGCAACAGCTTCCTTAAAGTTTGCAAGAAAATATATACAAGAACAGATCCCTGAAAAAGAAATGCATTTTATTCGTAGCTTCTAACCCAGGCCCACACTCTCCAAAGTGTCATTGTCATGAATCATTGTTAGCAAAACAATAACTCTAGTGGTCTTACATTTTCTCCCCGTGCAAATTATGTATGTTTCATGTGACATTACTTACTTCCTCAGCTAGCAAGTCTTTCCCATCTGCTGGAAAGCCACCAGTGGTGATGTGCTATCAAAGTGAATTACCTTCTTACATGCTAGGAAATTAGGGCAATCCAGTGCCTTTCATCTAGCTCCTCTACACTACCATCCTGCTCCCACAGGGTCTCCCATTCACTCTTCTCCTCCTGATTTGTATGGGAGCAATTGTATAGGAAGTAATTTCTCTGTGGCTTGAAAAAATGCTTTTCAGGCTTGAAAAGAAGCTGTGTGACTTCATGTATGATTTGTTCTCAGACAGCCACTGAGCACCAAAGTGGATTCCCATCTAAGTTACATGTAAGTGGGTAAAAAAATAAACATGATGAGGGAAACAGAGGAAGAAAAAGGGTGGGCTATCAGATCCAAGCATATGTAGCTGTAGGGGCTTTTACTCCTTGTAAATGCCAGGGTGCAGCTGTAGCCAGTGTCAGGATAGAAGATTCAGGTGTCAGATCACAAGGGGCTTTTTTGTTTCCTTTACAATTCTCATGATGCCAAATACTTGGATTATTATGGATTCAATAGATCTTCACAGGAGGACGATTTGATGCCTGAGAACTGTTGACCAAACGATTGCCTAGTACAAGTTTAGCTGAAAGTAGTCTTTGAGAGGAAACCGGCTAACAGTCTTTCCTGCCCTACTATAAGTTACACTTTGGCTATAAAATACATGTCTTCAAAACGTGACAAGTGCTAAAGAACCCTGCGAATGAACAGTTAGGAGTGTGCTCCAGTTCCCCATTGCCATATCATCTTCCTTCTCTTCCTCTCACTTCTATTTCTCTCCTGCCTACGCCAGCACTTCATTTCTCTCCAATAATCTGGTCATGCCATGTACCCCGCTCACGTAAACCCACGTCCACGCCTGTCTTCCCCTTTCATAACTCTTCACATTCATGCCTCCCATCTTCCTCCTCCTTTCCATTCTGTCCATGGATGCACCATGATACTGCTGCTGTCTTTCTCTTTGCTTCAGTCTTCTCAGTGTCCCTGAGTGAGTTTCATCCCTCCATGAACTCTGCATTGCTTCTTGGGGGTTCACCTGACCTCCCAATGATTGCATACCCTTTCCTAGACATCCCCCACAAATTTTGCCATTTCCTCCATTTATAAACCCAAGTTTGCCTCCTTCTGTACACACTTATTGAGCCCCCTAGTTCCCCAGATTTTTCCCTTTAGCCTCTTCCTACCCAGTCACTGTAAACAAAATTAAGGGGGTTTGCTTTCAATTACAATATGTCTGAAAAAATCTCTGTCCTGGGAGAGACAAGGAGTCAGGAGGACTGATTTATTTGAGGCAGAGGTAATCTGATTAGGTTGAAAAACTAGTGTCTAATGAAGAGCTAGATTCTATTATCTTAATTGTTGAGTTGCTATTATTACTCCATAATATGGCAGGTAAAAGAGATGCAAGCAGGTATTCTACAATTTCATACCAACCACTGAGAACTCACCCAGTAGATATGTCCAGGAGTATATTTATGCATGCAAAAAGTTCTTTTGAACACTCTAAGTCTCACCTACATTTCATGCACACAGCTGTCGTATACCTAAGTAAATGTGAACGCTGTGGTCTCAGTTTATGTGTACTGCTGCAGTTCCTCAGGAAAAGCTATGGCATCCTCTTTACTGGAAGATTCGGTCTTGCATCTGTTTAATTTGGTGGCCCTATTGAATCTGAAACAGCCATATTGATACCTAGGAGGATAATGATACCTCTACTCTCCAGAAAAATTCAGATTGTGATCCCTCCATGACCCCAAGCCAGAAAGGATGAAACAGTAAATTATGCTAATCTACTCATTGTCAGGTCCCCATCTGTTCTTTCCTTTCATTCAGGGCTCCATCCTCTCCAGAGCTAGCCCCACGTGAACATCTTTAACAAACACCTGGAGCTAAACCCACTGCAATGACTTTGTACCCCCCTTCTCCACAGTGAATACAGCTGAGGCACAAACGGCAGGGTTCTCTGCAGCTTGTCTTCCCCAGGATGTTGAAGAACATCCAGCAATACAATACATTAAATGGCATTTGATTGTATACAAAATTCAGTAATTTGCAAAGGGTCTCCCAGTCATTAGCGAGAATTAACGAGGTTCCACTGTAATAAAATCTTACTTCAAAATACATAGTTTTACCGGAACATATGGGATTATAAAAGTAAATGTGCATCACACATAATCTTATGCCACATTATATAGCACATTTTTAAAAAGGAAACACCCACAGGTCTGAACAACTTTTATTTTTATGCAAATGCTGTATGCACAGAGACGTGCTTACTTGTCACTTTTGTGTTGTATCACCGCAGTGCCAAAGGGAAGTATCACGTCTCGCTTTGCCTAGCTTTTATCCATCTACCTTTGCAAACACTCTTTACCATTCATAAGCTAAAGGACTTCTGGCATCACAAAATCTGGTTTTTTTTCACATCCATCTTTTGTGACGTGCAGAAGGAAGCCCCTGTAAGAGCTTTGCAACCCAATCCTCCTTGAGAACTCAGTGCTCTCTACAGCTTATGCCCAACCCTGCATGCTTTATATAATCATAACCATCATCTTTTTATTATGTCTTGGACTTGAAGAGTCCTGAAACCAGATGTAACTCATGATGACCTGACTTCAATGGGAGAATGAACCAGGTGGCTAATTGTCTCTAAAACAAATACACTGATAATTAGCAGGAGAGCACAATGCAGCAGAAGCCTAACCACCAACCTTTATTTAAGTTAAGCAAATGGGTGGGCAAATGATGCAGCTGCATCACACTTTGACAAGCTAATAAAGGATCCATACTTTCATGTAGTCAGCTACACTACCCAAAGCATGCCCTCAGGACCTGGTATCAATGATTCTGAAACGGTACACTTATCGAAAATGGAAAAAAATATGTGCACAAAAGCACTTGTGCACAAAAGCCATTCTACAACAGCTTCTCTTTCTGAGCAGGTCACAGCACTAGCATTTCTTCCTGAGTATATGCCTTCAAACCTTACCTTATATCCCAAACAGAAATAACTTTGGTGGCATTATCCTGCTTTCCATTTTCCCATGTTGCAAAACAAGCATATTGTCATAGTCTGCTAAGGAACAGTCTAGGAACAAGTAGCAGAAAAGGCTGCCAGTTAAGCTGCATTGCCTTGGCACTGCTGCACAGAGGACTTTACTTGATGATGGCTCTCAGAGTAGATGGCTTTAGCTACCACTGCACATCCCCCACCTTTACAAGCACTAAACTTACTGATTCCATAAAAAGCAAGCAAAGAAAATGAGTGGAGCTTTCTTTAAAGATATTAGCAACTCAGAGATTTTAATGTTAAAACACAGATTGCTTTCTAAATGGTGTCAAACAGCAGCCAAAAATATAGCACCATATAAAGTACCCAATGCAAACAACTCCACAGGTGTTGACAGAGAGGTGGAAAGACAAATATTTCCAAGTTATTCCCATGTTCCCTGTCCTGATCTGACAATTCAAGCTTTTGTGGGATAAGAGATAACATTCTCACCTTTGTTATTTTGCTTCAATATTTACTGTTGGTTATTCTTAAAAGATGGATACAAACATCAGTGGTCATCTGTTCATCTGGAAGTGTTCCAAGCGATAGAGAAAAACCATCAAAAACACCATTTACCCAGCACTCTCTGTCAGGTCAGGTTGAAAACTAATTTGGGTACTTCCTTTAGGAGAACCTCTCACACAGTAGGGGTTTTGTTCTAAAACTAGAAAGCAGAGCTAGAAATAAAGCAAGGGGCAAATGTATCCAAGTTGTACCAGTCTTACCTGTTCCCTACTTTTTTCCAGTACTGCTATCAACAACACAGAAAAATCCTACAGACTACACCCACTCTGCCTCACCAAAGGCACTTGGCCCAAAAGTAGGTTTTGTCAAAGCCTATCGTTCACACATCACTAACCTCCTTACCAGTCTTGACAGGTTTACACTGGCATAAGACAGGGGCAGGTGAGTCGTGAAAGTAACCTCTGCTCAGGGTCCAAAGTGAGCAAATCACAAAAATTACACAGGTAGCATAAGCGGTGAAAAGCAGAATTTTCCACTAACATGTTTCTGACTTCCAATTTTAATAGTCTAAGGAATTGTTATTAGAGTGATCAAAGGGAGAAATCACAAATGCGAGAAATCTGACAACTAAGCATCAAGCTAGTGTGGCAAAGAAGATCGCTTTCTTTCCATTTCCTGTTAAATACTGCTTTGGAACTTTATTTTGATGTAGATTTGACAAAACTCGCATTGCATTTCAGTTCCCGGTGCACAGGTCTGCTGAAAGAAAAAGAATAAAGCAAAAATGAAGAGACTGTCAGAACAATAGCTGCTTTAAAAAACAAGAAGTCTGCCAAGGCTTTAGGTTTAGAGAGTTTACTCTGACAAATAGAAAAAAAAAGTCTATGGGAAAAATAATCTCTTGCTTATTTTTGCAGCCCCTTAAGACTATTCTAAGTCTATTCACTAAGCTGAGGTACTTCTCCCTGAACTTACAAAAAAATTAGCTGTGCTTTAATTGTTGAAGAGCATATTAGATATTGCTCTTTTCAGTTCTTCTGTTAACTAAGATTAATATAATAGCAGGTAAATTTTCTTTATTTTTCCCTACCATCAATTCATCTATCATTTCAATGTCACTTTAAAAGACATAAATACAGACCCTTGCAAATTTCAGAATAAGCTTAGCTTTTGTTTGTGCATGTAACTTTTTGGGAATACTAATAAATACATGTAAGAATATCAGCTGTTCAGCTACTTTCAATATACCACAATGAGATTAAGACATTTCCAATTCCTTCAATACTCTTTGTTTTACCATGGTAAGCATTAGATTGTGGTGTTCTCGGAATACAAGTTTATGTATATGATTTATATGATTTGCCTAGAAAAATTGCCTGAGTATTTCTGGCTTCAACTTATCATATGTTCTTTGAATTAATTGTTTTGTTAAATAAGAGGGGTACAGCAGTTAGCCTCTCGGGACTTTTCTTCCATATAAGATTTGAACTTCCTACCTAAAAATTCTCTTCTCACAGTTCTTTCCTGGAAGTCCAGGACATTTTTCTGTAAGTGGCATTTCAGGACCAGACTCCACATATTAGGTGTGAAATGTGACTCTGTCTCTCAATTCAGTTGCTGAGTTCTAGCAGGCCTTGAAAGTATATAACTTCCCACAGGGAGCCTTTTCCCTTTTGGTACAGACAGGTAGCATGTACCACCAAGTATGAGCTTCTGACTAGTGCAACAGTACAATCAGATTGTGTTCCCATCCCTGATTATTCAATTTGTCACACTAGACCATAAGAAACCAGAACACTGAGAGCCAACAGATCCATGTATTCTCCATAAAGAACACTCCTCAGAAGACACTTGTGGAAAAGATAGCAACACTGAAAGAGGTTTCCTTTAAAAATATAATTTTCTTTAAAAATAAATATTTAGTTGCAGAGAAAAAACAATATAGGGATTTCATTAAAACCTTAACATTTCCCTTGAAGCTGCTTCTCAACAATATTTCCTACACCGAAACACACTATAGCATTTTGCACAGTGGTTGTACACTTCCTCCTATAAGTTAGAGTGGAAGTAAATACTTTTACTGAATGATGCTTCCTCTTTTTCCCTGGGACACTTTTTTCATAAGGAACTTGATATAGTCTCAAACTAAGCCTGAGAACATATTTTCTTTCTTTCCTAGTCATCTTCAAAATTGTACTGAATGAAATGTTGGGCTGTGAGTACTGCAGTCACTGATCACATACCCCTATCCTTAATATTTTTTGGGTCTCTGCAGAGCCACCATATTCCTGGAGCAGCAGATGCCTTTAGCATTTGTATGTTCACCAGGTAGGAGCCACTGTGATATATTTGAGCTTAATGTCTCCTGTTTTAATGACTTAAAAACAAAACTAAATCAAGTGGTAAGGGAAGTTCTGACCGGGGTTGCACATCAGTAACAAGGAAGTCGCTTCCCCAGAATAAACCTATTGGTATGAGGCCTGTCTTTCTTTCTCTCAGACATTGAAAATGCTAAATATATAGAAATAAATTTTCTCCTTGGGTACATCACGGCCAAGCTCTAGTAAATTCAACAGATTTCTGCTGGGTGGTTTTTTTGTTTTTGTTTTTTTCCAGTTTGGTTTGGGGTTTTTGGGGGGGTGGTTTTGGTTTTGTTGTTTGTTTTTTATTTGGTTTTTTTGGGGTTTTTTTTTTATAAATTTAAAATTAGATCTATAGTCATGTCAATGATTCTGGACTTTTAGCTAGTGCCACACCAAAATGCAAAAGCCTGTTACTCAGTGGAACTCATTGTCATGATATACTTTAATGAAAAATTGGTGCAGCTTGTAAAAGGAAAAACGTTATTTCCTAACCTAAGTAGACTTTTCATTCCTATACACAGTTCTAAGAATTAGAGAAAAACAACTTCTCTATATCGATGACAGGAAAAAAATTTCCATTTAAGCTGATTATTTTACAGATACTTATGAGACAGTTTCCTTTACCCACAGACAACAGATAAGGCATGAGAGGAAACAGTCTGTATGATCTGATTCAGAATGCCTGTCCGTACATGAATTTCATGAAACATGTTGATATTTATGCCCTTGACATTCCCCACATAGTTCTAGAAATTATCAGCTTTGTTTACTTTTCCATGGCAGTGCATGCATACACAATTGTACACAAATGTTCCCCCTCACCAGCTGAGTGCAGATCCATAAATAAAACATTCCTCAGAAAGGTTATAAACTTAACCACAGAGAGGATCAGCAAGGTCCTCAGGAAGATGTGGCATTGGGACTGGAAGTCTTTGGGGAAAAAAAAGACTGGAAGAAAAGGCTCAAAATCTTGAAGCTGATGCAAAATGGAAACAGCCATTGAACAAATGAATGAGTGAGATGAAAGGTATAGTAATTATATGGAATACTTATTCATGGTTGTCTCATGCTGATTAGTTTGTTTCTTAACACCTCTTTCCAGGCTTCTGCCTTTTGAACAAAGTAGTGACTGTATCTAGAAGATGTTGAAGGCTGTGTTCACCAGTCTAGGTATGCACTCAAGGGTAGACACAAAAATTCTTGTCCTTGTAAGAGACAAATGCTAAAGTATAGCAAGCAACCTGTGATTTCTGAAAGGTGGACCATGTCCCACCTTGCTCCCCAGTCACCAGGTTTAACCAGGGCTCCTCCTCCAATGATTGTCCTGATTCCTGCACTTTTTCTTTCCATTCACCTTCATCTCCATCACTGGTAATGCCTTTAGAGCTACAACAGGCTTTATATGAATTGCAGTCAGGAACTGCAAACCAAATGAAAGGAGATTTTTTATTTTCTGTCCATTTAAAGTTTTGCAAATGCTACTGAAATGGGCTAAGAGGCAAGAGCTTTTGGGGACAAGGTAAAAGAAGATCTGATTCAAGATCAGGTTTAACAGTAAGATATTTACCAGAAACCTCTTTAAATTAACTTCTAACCAGGAGCAGGTCCCTTTCCTTGAATCTGGTCACTAGAGATATAAATGTCAAGACACAAATTAGACCACAGGCATTCCACTTCCTGTGCTAAAAATAAGGTGTGTTTACACTTATCCATACATTTGAAATGCTATAAAGGGAGGTGTTTTGCTTAGTTCTTTAACTAATACTGGTTGTTGCCAAGGACCAATCTTCTTTCCTTGCTATATTGTTTAGATGACCAAAGGCATAAAGGTATAAAGGTATGGAACAGATGGGGAAAAATTAGAGCAGAATTTTTTTATCCCTTGCCTAATTGAACCAGCCTTTCCCCACAAAGCCCTGGGCCATTGCTTAGTTTTACTCCCATATCTACTGAGGAGATTCCTATTATGGGAATAATTAATTTAATTCCATTAAAAGAATATATTTTTTTAAATTCTTTGTTTAGAGACTTTTAAACATACTGATACTCAATCACCCAGCCCAGAGCTTGGGATGAAGTGATAATTAGGCGTTAAGAGCTAACCAGATAACCACAGAGGTTATCTGTCTCCAGGCAGCCACTAAACACCTAAGCAAGAGTAGAAGTATGAAAAGATGAGGTGTTCAGGAGCACTCATCCCTAATAAATTTTGAAATGTTTTGAAACATTTTGAGTTACTGGCCTGCCTTTACTACCCCACGCGGTTGTGACACATCCTGGCGTGCTTAACAGTACCCACCCACTCAGAAAATCAGTGCTCATGATAAAAGCGTGACGCGTTTAAACCCATAAATCTTGCTGAGGCCCCTTTTTTTTCAGCAAGGAAACATATTGAGAAAATCCCTCTCCCACATAACTGTAAATCATAGAGCCTCATTTAATCAAGAGAAGGGTTTCCTAGGTGTGCTTGACCCTGAGATCAGCTCAGCTGGTTAGAGCATGGTGCTAATAATGCTAGGGTTGTGGGTTCAATCCCTGAATGGGCCATTCATTTAAGAGTTGGACTTGAAGATCCTTGTGGGTCTATTCCAATTCAGTATAAATTTTTACTGCTTAGGAATCCTTTTGTTTTCAGAGGTGAAGATTGCATGTAAATTATTCTGTCAGTTGACTTGGAGCTCTTCATGCATCCTTCCTCCATCTGCTAAATTCACAGAAATACAAGACTTGCCATTGCGAGATTCATATCGTGTTCAAAACAAAACTAATTTGTAATGTAATAAATGGATTTTTTTGTTCCCTTCCTTTCTGATGTATTTTTTACACTGATCCTCTTTTTTTTTTTTTTTTTTGGTGGAGATTCCAAGCTTTATCTATCTGGTGGATACCTAAGTGATATTCAAGAGACAAACCATTTGTATAGTGTTTAAGGTAATATGTTCATAATAAGAAATTTTTTTTGTTTCTCAGGATGCTAAAATATATCTGATAAAGCATAATTATCACCATAATTAAAGAAGGGTACTTGCCTTAAAAATCATTTGATATAAAGCTGACCAGCTGCTGTTGTGATGACAATGCACTGATGAAGTGGGTCATTGCAAAACTGTGTTTGAGTGTACTCAGATATGCACACAAATGTATTACAGAATTTTCTTCTCAACACTGACCCAATTTATCTTGAAGTAATTCAGTTAGCATACCAAGAAGAGTGACAATAATTAATGTGAATTTCTTCTTTATTTTTTTCATTCTCCTGGATCATGATTGCACGTCTATTAGGAGGTTCTGTGTAACCATGGTCCTGTATGCCATGGAGATTCCAAAAGCAGGGACCACTTTTCTTACCATTCAAGCCCATAATTTTTATCTGAATTAAGATGCTGGTGTAGATGTGCCCTTCAGTTATGTAATATTACCACTGTACCCATGAATTTCAGGCAATTTCAGGGAGTGTTAAGTCCAGGTAGTTTTGCGGTGGCTACATTGAAGTCCACCAAATCCATGCCTTGCTGAAGTGAGAATCAAAACTCTCATGCACTTCTCGGGACAGTGTTTGGTCTTCCCTTAAGTTTGTCGCCTCAGAGCTAGTAATACCATGTTCATGAGCAATAATAAGGGGATTATTTTGTTGGCCACATATTTTCCTAGTATCATTTCAAGGAACTGGCTTTTTAATGAGAAAATACAAGAAATCATTGCAATACATTCTCAGAGAATGCTTAATTGAATGGCACACTAAGACTAAGAGCATCTGTGAATATAAGGCTTCCAAGCTGTTTTTGTTTTCTAATCATCTCCTTGTATCTGTAGGTCAGACTCTGTCCTCACTTCCATAAACTGCAATGTTGCCTCCTGACCACCCTGCAAATTATTTTCCAAGAGTTTGACAATGATCTCCCTCAGATCTCTTTTCATAAAAGTTCTCAATAAACTGAACAAGTTACAGACTTTATATTGCCTTAAATATTCCTTAAAAGGTAAGGGAAATCAAGATGCATGTGAACTATTTAGCCCACCACTCAATATTTTACAATATGAAAGTGATTAGCAGCAAGACAACTAATAAATACTTCCAGAGAAACTCAAAATACATACTATACTCATTTATGTAGGAATTACCATAATAATATTAACACTAACAGAAATATGCACATATGAAAACATTTCAAAGTAAACATAACATTTGCACATAGTAAATATCCATATGTCTCAATAAACACAATTTTAAATTTTAATATGGCAAGTGTGTGGTTCTTTTAATTGAGGATGAAAAATTAAGAACAAGCCCTTTACAGGGTGAATTCTGCCATTTTCTATGGGCAAAGATGGTAGAAAAGCTTGGCACACCCTTGTGTAAATGGGTGCCATCAGGACAAGGTCTATAGATAGTGAGTAGAGACAGAACACCAAAATAAAGTGCCATCAGAACTACAGCACCAAAAAAGATACTGTGGTCTGCTTAACGCTGTGACTATAATCCTACTTTTGGCTACCAGAAGAATGTCTGTTCCTCTTTATTGAACTAATGGCAGATGTCCCCCATGACGTAGCCTCTGTTTCATGTTTTCTTTTAGTAGTCACTAATGCACAATTTTTTTCTATTTCTCTGAATCCCCTGCTGTTTACAGAGAGCTTTGCTTGCAACACTAGCAAAAGAAAAAATGAAGAGCAAAAATTTGTGAACATAGTCTGAAGAGAAAATATAATTTGCTGTAATTTCCAAATTCTGATCTTTTTTTTCATATCTCTCAATTGTTTTGCTGAAGAATAGCCTTATAAAACTTTTAAAAATTAAACACAGTTCAACAGGACTGAATTCTGCCTGTGGCTACACATTTTAGAAAGTCTTTGATTTTAACAAAATGTTGGGAATAAGAAGAATATTGCCAGCCTCAGAATGGCATCATTAGGACTACCTTGCCTGGCCTTCTTTGGATATGTGCATTCTGTAATTCTAACATGGACATTTGTAGCCAGAAAACTGTTCTTCTTCCTGGATCTTGCTTCTGATAATTCACTATTCCATCTTTCTTTTATTCCTTTACACTATTTGCGAGTATACCAGAGTTGTCTCAGAGATTTGTTTTCAGAGAGCTGCAGTTTCACCATTGAAGAATTCACAGTTTGATTTTGAGATATCAGACTGTGTTTTCATTACCAACTAATAATCAAAATGAAAATACCACTTAAATTCTCTATTGAACCAGTGTGTTATGGACATACTGATGGAGCATAAATATCAGTAAAGCTAAGATGACATAGAGTTTCTGTTCATAATAGTGCTACATGAAACAGATACAAGATGGCATATGTTTCTAGTTGCTCCCTCTCCCTTTAACACATCAACACAATTTGTTAACATTTGGGTGAATTTAGTCAGGACTCCTGAATACCCCAAAACAGCTTTTACAGTTTCTAAAATGTATCTGGTGCCTGGGTTTTTCTTCAAATCCCTTCATGCAGAATGGAGACTGGACAGCAAACTTTCTAACTGTGCCCATGCACTCATAAACATCTGTAGCAAACCATAATTCTGCTGAATGCAGGAGCCACATGGCCATGACATTTTGGTTGTGAGTGTTAGAGAAGCATGTGGCTCTGAATCCCAATGTTATGGATTTTAGGCATCTCAAGTGGAAGCCAGCTTTCTGAGTCATGCAAGCATTCAACACATCCTGAAAGGCTCTTGCAAAGCAAATGACACACAATCTAAAGGTCTTGTACCTTGGCAGCAAAAAAGAGGGTCAAGGTGAGTATGGAGGGTAGCACCTCTCAGGAAGGGAATGGTTAAATGGCCATAGCCCCAGGAGCAGGCAGGCAGGCAGCTCCACCACTGCAACAAACCACAAATTATTAACACTAAGCAATTTAGCAGTTCAACTTAGAATAAGCAGCACATTGGGCACTGAGTACACAGTGGCAGACTGTCTATGACTCTCAGCTACCAGCCAGCCAGAAAATTTTATTTTTTGCCCTAAAAAGAGTTCTTTGAAAACTCCACTATAATAGCCCATTCTGTACCTAGGAATAATTTTAGAGGGCTGAGTCCCAGACTTCCTTTTTGCAGGTGCGAGGCAGTACATTCGCACCTCCAGCTACAGCCGATGTTTCCAGGGGTTGAGCTACCCAAGCCAGACTGTAATACAGAATTTCTCCATTTTCCTTAATGCTTTTCACCACCATGAGCAGGTCTGGCCCATCCAAATCCAGTCCCCCAGAGATGTGCAATTGCAGCAGCATTAAGCCAATGAACAGTACAGCCTAGATCCCAGGTTTGGAAAAGCTGGCCCCCTCAAGCAGCTAATGGTATCAATGCAGCACTATTTTTAAAAAGGGCACATTTCTTGATCATACCTCACACTGCAGAGCTTCTGTTCAACTAACTACACGACAGTCTGTTAACACTGAAGGAAATCCCCTGAAAGCTGTGTTTGTTTGACCAACACTAACTAAAATTAGAAAAATATTAAATGAAAGCAGCTGGTCAGCTACCAGCCACAATATTATCCCAACTTCCTTCACAGGAAATATTATAATGACATTTTATTTGTTTTTTCCTCTGCTTGCTGCCGCTGGGGTGTAATATTTCTTTCACATTGCTGATAGATCAAGAGCACTTCTGTTGGACTCAGGCTGTACTACATGCTGACAGTGATTTGCCCAGCATGAACTTTAATTCATGATCCAGTCAATGTCTAAGGATGAACAGGGGCAGGAGGGAGCAGAATAAAAGCAGAGACTATTGACTGCTCTACCCAAAGTTACATACAGCTTTGCTCTTCATTCTGGATCAGTATTTTGACCATAGCTCTGTAAATGTATGAACAAATAAGCTCAGCAGACCTCTGCCTGTGACATCTCCAAAGACACAGACTCAGAACCATGGGAAATGAACCATGAAACATCTGGGTGCTATGTGAAAGCTACCTCTGACATTTGGACCATGTGTATCTGCACGTTTTTGTTCATCCTCCCTCTGTGAAGGACAGCAGGATTCCCTGCACAACGACTTTGCACCTCTCCTCCAACACTTGCATTCTCTTCACTAGAACAATCTTACGACTTCATGCTGAAGTCTCAGCAAAACCAAACAGGGGTCCAAAACAGAGCTTGAACTCTGTGACACAAGCCACTCATACTGGCAAATCTCCCAGATGCCCCTGGACTTAGCCCTCAGCTCAGAGGGGTTTGTGGCCCTACCATGCCAAATGAAGCCAGTTTTGCCTGCTGGCTCTTTCACCCAGATCCTTGCAGAGGAAGACAGCCTGACCCCAAACTGTTGGAATGTTCCCAGCCAGTTTTGCATATTCCTTCCCCCTCAGGGAATGGTCTTTGTTTCTCTGCTGTCACAATGGTTTTAACACCCCATTTACATAACACCTTTTGAAATGGACCCTGAGGTCTGGTCTACACTAGGAAGGGTATGTTGGGGGAGCTCTATCAGTAGCCAGTCCTACTGTGACTGCCATTCTACCACCAAGAAGACACTTCTAGCACAGCTTTTGCCATCTCCTTCCATAAAACAAGCTACATCAGCAAAAACATTTCCTTTCCAGCAAAAATATCTTTATAAACTTCTGCCACTAATGGAAATCCCTGTTGAGAAATCATAACATGCTTGTAATTGTCCTTTGTATCCTACCTAAGGTTTCTGCTATAGGCAGAGCTTTATGCAACTGCAGTTATACTTTAGCATCAGTTTAAGTATACCAGGTATAATCAGTTCACAGGTTAGTGATAGCTCTTTTTCCTCAGCACATGCATTAAAAAACAATATGGCTTTCATCCATCTTCAGTAACCAAGGGTTTGTGCATATGGAAGCCATATGGAATGTAAGAGCCTGCCTATATCAGAAATTATAACAATATATAGTAATGTGGGAATTTAAACCACTGTAGCTGGACAATATAACCCCCTTTTTCCTCCATAAGGATGTGAATGTATGTATGTATGTGAGTAAAATGAATGGGTTTATCCATTTTAGCTTCTGTTGCTTTGAAAGCAGTTTATCTAAACTGGAAACAAAAAGTGTTTATTTCTGAGTAAGAATGTCCACATGGAGAGTCGTGGCAAAATAAATGCAGCATTTTAACTATATGAGTATCATTTGTCATTCCAACAGACACAATTGGTTCCATATCAAAGTCCTATATCATATTTTTGCATATAGCTTCTTGTCACTACCAGCATTTGCATTTTAGCAATTTGCATTTCTTCTTGCAAATTAAAAAAAAAAAAAAAAAAAAAAGGAAAAAAAAAGAAAAGTGTTCAATTGAGATTTGCAAATGAGCAAAGGCAGCCAGGTGAAAGGCATGCAGGAGAGATGGGGGAGGGTTGAAGGTGAGAAGGAGATAAACAACAGTGAAACAGCAGCTTTGCTTGGAAGGGTTTGGTTTTTCCTCCAACCAAACTTGGTGTGTCCAAGTTTGCATCATGAGTCTAGGTAAGGTGCTTTTGCTCAAATGGCACCAATAACTCACTTTTAAGAGCACATATTTATTGATTTCAGGGTATAACATAATTAGGTCTCATATTACTCACATAGGCTGTGCAGCTCCTGCTGTAAACCTAGACATTATTCAGAAAATCAAAGTAATCTCTTGTGAGTATTAAAATAACAATACATTTGAGAAATGATTGCTACCATTTTTGAAACTGCATTAATGTTCATTATTTATGTAATATACAAGTTTAGAAGGGGCTGATTTTTTTTTAACTTCATTGCTAGTATAAAAAAAGTCTTCGAGTTCTTGGAATCAAATGAATGCAAGTTTCCTTTTTTGTATAGGGTGATGAAGAGAAATGTATCACTGCACATTAAAAATACATTGCACACTTTATACATTTACGTATGTAGTGCTCTTCATGTTAAAATAAAACACACACGCACAAAAAAATCTCAGAGCACTTTAGAGAATGCACGCAGAGACAAAGCTATTGTTCAGGAAAAGCCAGATTAAACAAACATGCCTGTAGTCTTGACTTGAAGGCATTTATGGAATTAACATTCTGAGTCTCAGCTGGCACCGTGCTCCAAAGCTGGGGGCAGAACATGCAAAGCCTTTGGCACCTATGAGTTTCCACTGATATTCCCATTATAGACAAAAGCCCAGCATTTTAGACAACTCCAAGTCATTTCTGAACATGTGCATTAATGGAACCAAAAGTTTTAATTAGCATTTGTGGCCTTAAATAATGTGGTGCTTTAAAGACTGTTGGAACTGCCCTGACATCACCAGACAGGGTGTGACTGACATGACCTTAATACAGAATTGATCTGGCTAGTCTGGGTTATTAATATTCAAGGGCAGCTTAGTTCTCCATACAGTGCAATTTGTAAAGATACCCATGATCAGGGAATTATGGAAACCTAGACTAAATGTGACTAAACAGTGGAATATTTCCTCTTTTATCTGGGATTGCAATGCTTACGGTCCTTTGGAAAAAAGCCCTAGGATTTGTTCCTTTTTTCATGCAAAGTAACAGGTACAGGGGGCCAGTCTGATCTTTAGTTTTGACAGGGCTCATCACGATCTTTCACGCTACACGCTTACACCAGCTTTCACAAGCACTCTAGTTCCTGAGACAGCCCTGTGTCTGCTGTCATAGCTGCTACAGTACACAGAAAATTCAAGGTAAAAAGCCAGCAAAGCACAGAGAGTTCAGTCCTTGACATGACCCAGGATCACAAGAATGAGTCCATATCCACCATCAGGAGACAGTGCTATTCCCAGCTGATTAGCTGCCAGCACACAGTATCTCTGAAATACTGACACTTTGCTTGTTCTGGTTGAGCCTGAAATCCTTCCCTAGACATGGGAACTAACATGGTTAGTTCTAACCATACTAACATGGTTCCTAAGTCAACAGAACAAAACCCAGTGCAGGAAGGTGGAAAGTACAGGATCCATAGAGGAAAAAGTAAACATCCCCAAAGGATTCACTCTTGCTTAATTAGTCAGGAGCCAGTGGCATAGACAAGGGCCTGGTGTGGTGGAAGACAACAGAGTAACTAATTCCCAGCCTATGGTGTAACACTGTTGCAAAAAGAAATGACATATGTCATTCTGACATGTGTTAACCAGAACATCCTGTGTAAGACATGGGAAGAAACTGTCTCATTCTCCTCATTGCTAGCAAGCTCAGCTGTACTTCTGTGTCAGCTCTCAGTGTCATACTTTATGAAAGATGTAGAAGAGACTGAAGAGAAGAGCAGCAGGAACAGTAGTAAGATGTTTAGAAAATGGGTATAATTAGAAAGAAATGTTCTATAAACCCTCACCATCACACTCTGGTGTAGTAATGAAGGAATCATTGAAGTCATGAGAAGAAGCATTTGGCAATTGGTTTATTTTTCAGTAGAAAATTTCTGTGTGTGTGTGTGTGTGTGTGTGTGTATCAAAATGTTATATAGCTCTGGAAACTGGGAACTGTGTGAAAACTTCAGCAAGGGAGGGAGATTTTAAAAAATAGATTAAAAGTAATTGGTAATCATCTAGATAGACTTCTTCCACCTTAATCAAAAGGAGGAGCAAGATCACTTTGGTGGTCCAATCCATTTTGAAGATTTCTGCAACATTATACCCACCCAGTTCTCCTATCATGTTCTGCTGTGTTACAGTCCACCCCAGTCAATTAATGTGTCACTTTTCTTGCCATCATGAGTCTTCAGCACAGCCCCTTTTTACTGTTCACATTATTCCACAGACACACCGCACTAAGAGACCTTCCTGGTCAATTACCAGGATGAGACATTCAGTATCGGAATAAGCATTACTTGGAATAAGCAGACATCATAGTTTCTAAAAGTTCCAATGTTGATTTGATTATTTTGCAGAGAAATAGAGTCAGACTAAAATATCTTAATTTATATATGTATAGGGTCCCAGAACCAACCAAGAAATTCTGTAAGTAATGCTCAATGCTTAATAATGATACGCCACGGAGTTTAAGATTTGTTTCTATTAATGAGGACATCCACGTGTTGCATTTTGGGAAGACTTAGAGTTTCATAATTACTGTCCTCTGTGACCAGCACATGGTTGACTACAAAGAGCTGCTTCTCTGTGAGATTGCTTCAACCTCCTAACAGTACTGCAGGTATGAATTTTCTACACAGAACCAGAAAACCCCACATCTCAGTGCCTTAGTTTTCTCTCCAGCAAAGTGTCATCACCAAATTCTACAAATGGTATTGCAGCACTTTGTGGAGGTCACTTTCCCAGAGCTTTCACCATTTCCACATTCTTTTTCTGAACTCCTTCCATATGATCCAGCTCTAATTTGGAAGCCTCAAAAAATAGACCTAGCAATCAAGCTAGGTTTTATTATTTCTGACCAGAGTACAAACATTTCTTCTGCATGACAGACTGTCTTCCTGTTTATAAACCACATCACTAATCATATCTCTTCCAGAACCTTGTGATTTACCATTCAAACTAACCCAAAAACTAATTCTGGTCCTAAACAAATTTCCTGCCCTGTATTTACCTGATATACCTGCTTTCTTGTATCACTTGATTTTTCATCCATTTTTCAGGCCGTATCTACAACTTGTTAAAATAATTTTGAATATTAATCCCATTTTTCAGCACCCTTGCTGTCTGTCCAGTTTCATATAACCTGAAAATATTGCAGGCATGTATTTCCCATAAGGATCATATTGCATCACACTGAAATAGACCAAAAAGGTAACAAGAACCCTGCAAAATAATAATCAACATAAATTTGCATTTTGACAGGAAATCCTTTTTTTGATGACCTGAATGTTGTAATCCAGCCAGCTTCTGTAGTGCCCCATGGCATTCCATGGCATTCCTATGAAATGTCCTATGGCATGGCAACAACATCACCATTAAGTATTTATCATTATCCCTAAGACTAAGTAGCAAGAAAGTTCCCAGTGCTACCCTATAAATTATACACCTAAGCTGTAAACACAGTCTTTGTAGAGTAACTATAATTCCGTGGAAGCCTAATAATGCAGAACTACAGAATTTATCTTTGCTATTGACTTCACCATTCATCCCCTCAAAGGTTATATGCATATTCACATAATGACCTCAAAGGAATGTTGTTGGGATAACTGGGAGATATTCCATGAAAACCCAAAGATGCTCCTAAAGCCATATGGTGCAGTTCAACAAGTCTGTATTGCATTGGTCGCTCATGCTCCAGAAGGTTAGCATGCCCTACTGTACAAATACCTGGTGGTATAAGGTGGGTTCAACATCTGCATGGCACTTGTAGACCAATGCCTGAGCTGTTCCAAAGATGCTCAGGCTCCACCAGCACTGTGGAAGTGCCTTTTTGACAGTGACATATAGCATTGGTGCATTCAGGCTTTGCTTTAACTCTGCCTTGAGTCTAAGGAACAGGCTCACTTTCCATTTGTCTTCATTGTAGGTGACTCTAACAGGTAATGACAGCTGGCAAACAGCAAATAGCAATAAAGCCAAAATAATATTCTGAAGTGGGAATTATATCAACACCCAGCACTGCCAAAATTGAGTTTTGCTCTAAAGACACCCTGTTCTTGGATTTTCAAAATGTTTGCCTCAGCATACAACAGATGTTGTAAGAAAAAATCTTAATCCTTCTTCACCTTCCACAACAAAAAACAAACAAAAAAAATCCAAACCAAAACAAACAAACAAACAAAAAAAACCAAACCCACAGCCCTGTTGCTCTGCCATCCCAAAAGAAAAGACAAGGCTTCCTAAAAATGTTGTCCAGGCATACAAAAAGAAGGTAAGGAACGTGGCTGAATTCTTCCAGAAATACAAGTTGCTAGTGGGAAGGACATGGACTTACCAGAATTCATGCCAAGTTATGGAAGACTACATATTCATAGCTCCCTACCAAACACAAACATAACATTAATCAAGGTGTGAGAAAGGCATATTGCCTCCGTGACTGGGGAGGGAAGCAGTTTGGTCATCAGAAATTTCATAAGTCATGGCACAAGGGTATAGGAAAATTATGAGGCATAAAAGTATAAGGACGATCTGGACAGTTACATTTTATACAAAGTGTAGATTAGTTTTTATTCCTGAATATTTTTACATTTTCATTGGATAGTTTAGTATCAGGATTAGTAAGCATACAGTGTCTCTTAGACAGTTTTAATGAAAACATAACCTGAAATTAGGCACTATTTGGGGGAAAAAACCTGTTGGTTGGAAATCTGTTTCCCAACCAACATTAAAAACAGTCAACATAACTCAGTGATGATGCAGAAATTTAACTTTTGTACATTTTTATTACATTCAGGATACCAAAGATAACTGGATTTATTCACAGAACGGCTGTCATTGAATTCAGTTTTCTGGTACAATTTCCTTCCTATATAAACCCATAAAAAAATATGATGGCTGAAACATTAGGACTGCTTAAAGCAGAAGCTGATGTATCTCCATACAGAAAGAACAGATAGATTGCAAACTGTTTATGTCTTTTACATTTTTTACTGTATTAATAAGGAAACACTGTGATTACCAATCAAAAAAAGACTCAGGAGTGCTGCTTGTAAAGTGCACTATTATAAAGATTTATATCTGTATCTGGGGAGTAATATAGAGCATTGATATTTTAAGGAGCTCAGTTCAAAATCTCTTTATTCAATGAAAGCCCATGAGAGTGAAATATATTTTTCCTAGGACAGCATCATTGTTTGTTTATGACAGGAGCTATAAAAAAGTTTTCCCCAAAATTCTACGTATGTCCAAAATATCTCAGAATTAATTACAAGAGAATTTTCTTGCATTTAACTGCAATATTTTAGAACATGGCATTAGGCAGCCAAAAAAAAAAAAATCAGCTTCTTATCCCTACATTTGCTTAAGTATGAATGAAAAGATATCTGTATTCAGCATATATTTCATGAACCAAAACGTACTTCTCAAAATACTTGGAGAAGATGACTGCTTACATTTATTTTAAAACACAAACCACTAAGAGATAAGCATGAACCAATCCTCCTACTGGGGCTTGCCAGGAGACCACAGGGAATTCATCTTTCTGGAGACAGCTTGTTCTTCAGGTTGAAATGTGTACATTTGGCTACATTCTGTCAACCTTTTGCAGGACCTGAACTTGTCCTTTTTGAATGAAGAGCCCGTTCCCAATGTTTGCTTACTGTTGCATCCTAAAAGAACAGAACAAGGAGCTAGAACATGATCTAGCAACTCACAGCAATATTTCCTAGTTATTTAATAGATGCCAACAAGTTGTGTATATTTTAAAATAAATGGTTACTTTCTTCATACAATGAAGTGTAGGTTCATGTCCATGCTTCTCACAGCACAAAGTACCATGGCAGTGATATGTTTATAAAATGTTTGTATTAAATACTATTGTATTTATTCTGTTAATGCAACAAAAGTCATAGAAGTTTGGGGTTTTGTGCCTGGCTTGACTGCATTACACCTATTCTTTAAAGAATCTGGAGAGCTCCTGATCCTTTAACAATCTTTAGGAATTAACCAAATTATATTAAAATACACTTTTCTAAATTTTTTTTCATTTTCAATATAATTTTTCCTTTCTTCTGGAGAGCAAACATCTGTTCTCTGCATGCTTCAAAGATCTTTGGTGGGTCTTGAAGCAATTCCAGCATTCTCTTTGCTTTAGGTCACATTTTGATGCGCTGTCTGGGAAAATACCAGACCCCACCATTTCGGGTCTATTTTGGCACAAATAGATACCTGTTATACTTTGAAAGAGCGCTGTATAGCCAATATATGAAGTTCACCAAGAGAAAAATTAGAATGTGGTAATAATTTAATTCCTTTCTTCCTTCCTTTTAATTGTTAAAATGTAATCTCATGGCCGTACTGTTATCCTTTGGGTATGATATATATCAAACCCATGTGTGTATAAGTGGATTTTTAAAATGTACTATGAAAAGTAGCAACGCACTGAGATCAGAATCTAAGCAAGTGAAAAATAAGACGCATAGGAACTGACGGCATGAATCCAAAGTTTATCATATAATTCCCAGATCCATGTAGCTGGTCCCTAGGAACATAAAAAACCCAACAGTACAAAGGAAAACATTTTCAGATGTACGTCTTCTTCTTTTTAATTTTTTTTTCCTAAAGATCCTGCTGCAGAGGTTATATCTGGCAGTGGGGAGCTTTTTCTCTTATCTTCAGTTCCCACAAGAACCAAGCTTGAACATCAGAGCTCCCTAAGCCTAATAAATGAGAGTATTCTTGTCTGCTTTATCTTTTTTTTTTTTCTTCCCCCTAGTCATATGCTGAGGAAATAAATATATGATCTTGTTTTCAAAAGAAGCTATTATATTAAACTGAGGGTGTGAGCCTATCCCGTCCCCTGGGCTCTCACCTAGAAGTGTGTGGCAACGTTCAGTCACTGGCATGCAGGAAGAGTGGCTATTGCTCTCCTTGGAGCAATAGTCCTGGTCCTTGCTTTGGAGATGGAAGGCAAGTGGCCTCTCTGCAACTTGCTGGTAATGCCTCCCCACAGTCACTCTTGTTCTGATTCGTCCAACAGAATGGGGTGCATATCACAATCAATTTCCATAAATATTCACTTATGCCTCTTTTGCCTTCATTTTCCACAAACATTCAAGTACTTGACTCATGTTCACATGAACGCTCCCAGAAAGAGAATATTAAGCTTACATGCTTGAGCACTTGCTTATAGTAAATTTTAAAATAACTGAGTATGCAAGTCATAAGATGGGAAATAGAGTGTCTTTGCTGGTCCCTGGCAGAGGGGCATTTAAATAAACCAGGCAAGTACCTGCTTATGTCCTTCTCATCTACAATTATGTCTGCACAAGCAGTTTTATTTGGAACAGTGGACTTGCAATTTGTTCCTCCACTGTAGTTCAATGGACATGGCATGGAGCAAGAAAGGTACAGCTCTGAGTTTTACTTTCCTCTAGAAGAGGAAAGATTCTGTTCTGTAACCTGTGCCACATACTTTGAGATTTTTAGACAAAATACACTGTATAAGAGTTATATAATATTACTGAATGTTGCTTCTTATGTTTTGCATGGAAAAGACCTTCCATAGGAAAAAGTCTTCTATACTCTTCTGGAAATGGTCATGGACTGTGAAGAAACACAGATAGTCAGAAAATCCTATTTTTCTTAATGCTAGTGGTATTTTCTGGATTCCTGAGTGCTCAAACCGAAACACTAAAATCTGAGTGCGGCCAATCAGCCTCAGTTTTTATATTTCCTTCAGCAGGGCTAGCATTTCATTTCCAGCTTACACACACTTCCTTTATTTCCTAAAGTTTAGAAAAGTTAGAAAGATGAGATTTGGACACAGGAGGTGAAATTCCAGATGGAAGAAGAGAGGTTTATCAAAAACCTCTGAGAGAAAAGCCAACAGAAAAACTGAGAAATGAAACATCCAAAAGAGCCACTAGCTTGAGCATGGACACATAGGGCCAAATTTGTCCTCAAAGTATTTCTGCTCTCTCAGACCTGATGGATTAAGCCTCCTATTTGGTTGCTGAACAATCTGTACTAGCAGGAGAACTACTAGAAAATGAGCATAAACAATTTATTGAGAAGTGGCTGTATTTGCTCTGAGCTGTAACTGGTTCCACAGACACCACATAAAAGAAGTCCACATCAGTGTCAGGCAGTTTATGTCACCCTGAGCCAGCCAACACATTTTCTATTCTAACCCCCATGTGTCTGCTGCACAGAGGAAGGACACCTGGGGGTTTTGACCCTAAAATTAGATCCACTGCACTTGGAAAAAAAACACCCTCATAGAAAGGCCTTTCTTATTTACCATCCAAATGATGCTGTATCTCTGAGCCTTGCAGACTGCTCAGGCCTCAACAGACTGTGAGCAAAATTGGACCCAATGTGAATTTGCAATAATTCGCTCTGCAGCACTTGATTCCCCTGCCTCCTGCAAAATGTCTCTGAGGACTCACACACAGCCACCATGTAGATCAATAACTTTACAGTACAAACAGACAGAAACTTTCCCTTTTGGGAATAGGATAAGGCAAAGTCAATTAATGTACAACAGAGAGATGAGTAATTGAGCCAGGAGTATTTTAATAGAACATACCAATCCAGCGTTTGCATTTTCAAACTGATATGTACCTCCTGATCTAGAATCACTTTAAATCCATTTTTAAGAAATCCCTCTGGGGCTGAGAGAAGTCACTGTCACTTTTTAGATCTTGAAGAATGCTGTTTTGAACCTCCAATACAAAATTTAAACATAGGACTCCACTCACTGCATTTTCTATTTTCTTTTATGTGTAGATTTGCAGCAGCATAGCCCAAACTTCATACATACTCGGTTCTCAGACTTGAATTTCAAAAATGCCAGGATTTCTGTGTGAGTCTGACTCGTCAGTGACCAATATGCAAACATTGAGAATTAAATAAGTAAATCGGCAGCAACTGCCATCAGAAGTTAGCGTTTCATATCACAGATTCTGAGGTGCCACAGGATTTTCCTTCACTAGGGAAATGAAACACAATCTCAGCCACGTTTGTACAAGGGAGAGAGCTGTTTTTTGAGGCCTTGTTCTCTGTTGCAGAACACCTGGATTCTGAGAGACACCTGCTTGTCCTAAAGAAGCCCCAGCAGCCATGGTGAACCCAGCAGCGCTTCAGACACTCTGAGCTTGAGATGCTTTGGGAAGGAGAGAGAGCTTCTATGTCAATGTATGTGACAACAGCAGTACTCATTTTCTGAATGCTGTGGGAGGATTCGTGTTTTAAGTTATGATTGGGTGTGGGGACGTGCAGAGAATATTTCATTTTTTAAAGGGGGACTGTACAGACTGTGAGAGAACAGCACTGTGCAGGAAAGCATAACCCATTTCCTGGTCCTTTACCTTGCTGGGTGTGAGAATTCTTGCATGGCTCCCACCTTCAGCTTTTACTTGTTTGCAGTATTTTACACACACACACCAGCATTTTCAGCAGCTGTATATAATTCCATCTACAGTTTGATGCTAAATACAGTAAGTATCTGGGAATAGTAAACATTTGCCAGTAAGACAGGAAAAACAAAAAGATTTAGCAAAGAACCCTTAATGAGAACCATGGGACATGTTACAACTCTTCTGAGAATGAATGTGCTTTGCAAAGGCATTTGCATATTGTCACTCCTCCCAGTGTGGCTATTTCCTTAACCTCTTTTTAGATTGCAAACACGATAGGGCTGTGCAAAATTTCATCGAGGCTTATCCCAAATTGAGGATAAAATGATCAATGACTAAAACATGACTCAGGCCAAGGAGACTTAGGGCCTAATTTTCTTCTAACTTTTAGTAAACTTATGCCTATATAACAATTCCACTGACTTCTGTGTTGTTTGCTGTACTAATAAAAGCAAAACCAGAAGCAGACTCTGACAGCTTCAGACTCGTCCCATGTAAGATATCAAATCAAGGAGCTTGTGCTTGTTTAGTCAACATCTGAATTTGATCCTTAGGTTGCTAACAAACTATGTAAACTATATGCCTCTCTAAACTTTGTGGAAAGTCCTTTGAAGTCAGTGGACATTCAATTGCCTTTTGTGAATTAGTGGAATGAAAGGACCAGAACTGACAGGGATAAAGATGGAACCCACTCTACTTAATATGCTTAATAATCACAAAAAGCACACCTAACTCACTCCCCTCTGTTTATGACCCATAAACCACTCAAGTATGAAAGGAGGACCATACCTTTTACAGGAACAGAGGAAATTTTAATGGTAGTTCATATAAGCAGTGACATCATATACTCTGCTAATGCAATTTATATAATTTACATGGCAAGAGATATTAGAGTCCCACAAATGCAAGATGATTTGTTTTTGAGGACACAAGAAGAAAACCCTCTGAAGTGATACCATGTTGTAGGTAAATAGAAAGATACCACTTTGCATTAAGCAGTCACTGACCAAAGGTTCCCAGAGGTATTTTAAAAAGCTGCCTTTAGCTAAGGAAGCCCATGTTGTTTAGTTTCTCAGATATCAGTGAAACAAGGAGTTTAGAGACTGAGTCAGCCCTTTTAAACCTTGTTGGGCTCTGAAGTGTTCATAGGAGGTACTGGCAGAAGGAAGATCCTGGGAAAGTTTACACTCTCTGAAGCCAGAGAACTTCACTTTCCTGTTAAAAGTAGACATTGCCTTACCTTTAAGGGTTAACTAGAAAGAGCTGAACATCTAGGCTGCTTTACATAAATCTATCAGCAGTACAATGTGTACTGTGTACATTCCTGACTCCAGGGAAGTTCAAGAAAAAACTTCTTTGAGTTACAGAACATCACCCATTTTCTTCTCTATATTCCAAGCTGTACTGCTAAATATACTTTAAAAAGTAAAAAACTGCTCCTACACCACATCCTTTGGCATGTTAGCAGAGGAAATCTACATTTGTTCCTTTGTTATTAGAGACTCTGGAAGTACATTCTGACTTCATGGGTTTTATGGTGAGTGAGATTCTTAGCTTTCTTGGCATTGGGACCGATGGCATTCTTCCATACTTAAAAATTCCTTTTACTGTTGAATGAAATGCAACAAGTTGTCAGTGCTAAAATATTACCTTCATGTCCATCACAAGTAGGGTTTTTTTCCCCACACATTTTTGAGTGGTCTGGGATATCAATTGGTAATTAGGGAAATATATCTGTTAATACACCTATAATGTAATTACTGTAATGCACTGAGTAAAACTAAAAAGCCATCCTAGTAGATTTCTGCACAGAGCTACTTTCTCACTCTACTTTTTATTGTAAAGGCCTTTCATCAATAATCCTAATTGTAAGTATTTGCTTTAGGTTCCTCCTGCTCCCAGATACATAGTTTGGTTGAAAAGTGGCTGCTATATTTTGTGTTAAAGCTTCTTTGGTCCGGCTTTCAGTACGTCTCCTTGAGTAGGTAAACATGACAGAACAAAAGTGCCTGGAAATGCAAACAGTCCCTGAATTATTGTGCCTATTACATTTTATTAGTTGTAAAACCAAAAGAAGCAAGGAACAGTTCTGTTTATGCAGAGCAGTTAGAACATAAATAATATTAAAATGTTAAAACCATAAAACTACTTATGCCATATTAATTTAATTCTAATAAAAAGTAGGCTTTGGTCTTGCCTCCATGACAGCCAACGTGGTGCAGCTTTGCTTTCATCCAATATTTATACTCAAAAACATTTTGGTTTAGGAAATAAACTAGTGATAAAAAATTACAGTCTCAGAATATTGGGCTTTGACTAGTCCCCTGCTGCCCTTTATACTATGTTTCAGTAAAATACAGTACATCTTGCTGTTTTATTTCACTGTTTGTGGCCCATGCAAAATCCTATTGTCCAGCTGCCCAACACAAATGAACAACAAATCAGAACAACCAGAAAAGCACAGTGACTGATTAAACTAGGTCAGAATTTTTGCCTGTACCGTTAGAAATATGACTTTATTCAGATTTTTGGTACATGTTTACATCACCTTGAATGGCACTGAGGAAGCCTGCTGATGGAGCATTTCATTTTTAAGTGCTACAGACAAGCAAATTGTGCCAGCTCTCCTTAGCACATATTATCAAGTTGTTTGGTTCTGTTGATTTTTTTTTAATTATTCCAAATTAGCAGGGTGATCCTGCATGGGATTAAACAGCATGTAAGTGAACGAGGAGAGCTACAGTTCAGAGTAGACATTTGAGCCAGATGGGCTCATTTGGACAATGAAGTCACCTCCAAGCACCCTCACTGCAGCATCAAGGCACCCCAAAACACCAGGCTCCCTCCCAGCAAAACTAGACCACCATGGCACTCTAATCCCCCTCCTCACTGAAGCATTTTGCTGTCAGCCCCAACTCAAGTCTTCCTTGTCTGTCTCAGCACCCATGATCTGGAAGAGGCCAGAGTTTGGCCAAGCAAGCTGTGGGGTTATACAGAGGTGCTGTACAGGCAGCTGCTGTTTCTCATCCACTTCCCTTGGGAAGAGTCAAACAGACTGGTTACCTTTGGAACAGGTTTCTGGGGATATTTTAGTGCAAGGGGGGAAGAATTATCTGCCTCACCCAACAAAAAGTAGTAGTATAGGAAGTCACAGCAAGCTGACTTTTAGTTTTCCCTCTTAAAGGATATTCTTGGAGAGAATTTTGCCATAATTTCGTCATGTTGTCAACTCAAACTAGGAAATTGACTTCACAAGCTGAAGAACTAATGCAATTAGGTTTTATATATCTGTGTCTTCCTTTTCTCAAAACTTCTCCCATAACCAGACTCTTAGATTCTCTTATGTCTCCTGTCTATATCAGGCAAGAGACAACACTTGCTCTGTTTCTGGCTATAAATCTATCTCCTGAGAAACCAGATAATGCCTGAGTTTTACCTTTTTTGACTTTCAGGTCATTGCAGTCATTCAGCTGAGGTCCCTATCTAGTACCCAGACAATTTCCATGAAACTTTAAAAATGCAACAATATTTCAGATCTACCCTTCCATCAAATTTGTTTGAAACTGGCAGCAAGCTCATAGGTCATTAGGAGGCTACTGATTCAGAGACAGAGCAATTTCATTATTCCATTAGCTGGAACCCTGTAATCAAACCCTCTGCTCAATCATGAGACTTGTTTACAGATCATAAGACTTTGGAAAATAATAGACTGTGAGTTCTTTCCAGTTTCAACATGGTATGAAAGTAAAGACAAATACTACATTGAAAAAAAGTTTAAAAAACAGAGAAAATGGCAAAATACTTCAGATCTAATGTTACTAGCTTAGAAAATATACTTATCACCTACCAAAAATGACTCTAAAAATACAGAAAAGCTTTTTGGCTTTAGCAGTAAAGTATAAGAGAAGCTTGACAACTAAACAAAATATATCTGTATCCTTCAAACAGAAGAAATAAAGAAAAAAATTGGATAAACTCTGTCACGTTTTATATAGCCACAGTTCTAAGGAAGTTTCTAAAATTGTAAGTAACTCATATCAGGTAATAAAAAATGACAGCTCTGATGGGTTTTTAAAAAGTTTCCCAGGGGAAGATGCAGAAAACTACAGCTTCATAAGTCTGATATCATTAGGGTCAAAATTGGTACAATCAATAAAAAGGAACATGGGCAGTAGAGGTGTAAATAAATATGATACATTGGGACAGCGTCTGCAAAGGGAAATCATACCTCACCAATCCATTAAAATGTAATGAAAGTGTTAACAGCAGTAAGCAATCCAGCTGAGAAAGTATTTTTTGATTGAAAGAAGGAGGTTTGGCAAGATCCTTTACTGAAAGCTTTTAAAGACATTGACACAATGTGGAATAAAGCTCAAAGTACTCTGATGACTTAATAATTGGTTAAAAGGCAGGAAACAAAGAGTTAAAGTAAAGTAGGGGTTTCCTCTTAGAGGAAGGTTACCAGGTCCTCAGGGACCCACAGGCAGACCTGTGGAAATAATGTATCTTAATAATGCATCTTAAATAATGTGGAGCAGGAAGAGAATGGAGAGGCTTAGAAAGTTTGCTAATAACACAAAATTTTTCAGGATCCTTAGAACTGAAACAGAGTCGCAGAAGATTCTCACAGTGCTGAGGGACTACACAATGCAGTATCAGCAGAAGTAAGCACTGACCTGTAAGAAGTCATGAACAATCAGAAAAAAATCTTACACAGAGAAGTCCAGGCTTTTCACTAGTATTGACACAAGGAAAGATTTATTGGAATAATTTTGAATACTAATCTAGAAATGTCAATGTTCAGCAATACTCAAGAAGACCAGTAAAACATGAGATACTATTAAAGAAACAGCAAAGAAAATGGGAATATTATCCTGCCTCTGCCTTGCTCACCTATAATTTCGAATGCCACACATATTCAATATTTTAATCACCACCACCACCAAAGTTACAATAGATTCAGAAATCACAAAATTCAGAAAAGGCATTGCAGATAGTGACAAAGCTGATCAGAAGTGTGGAGTGAGTGCCATATGAGAAGTGTGTAGATAGAGAAGGAATTTTCAGCTTGGAAAAAGGAATGACCAAGAGGAAAAGCAATAGACAGTCATGAGCAGTGCAAGAAAGGTGATCAGGGAAAGGTCATTCACTGAATGACTCTACCAAGTAAAACATAAAAGGGGATATGCTTTCCCATGCTTAATTACATTGTGTGATGTAGTGAGGAAAACATAAATGAGTTTAAAAATCTTTAAAATCTAGAAAATTAATTGAAGAAAAGTTCATCACAGAGATGTAATCTTCTCCCCAAAAGTCCCTAAACCTGACTCTAAGTTTTCTTCATTACTTTTCTTCATTACATTACCACTGTTGTCTCTAATCAGAGTCAGGACACTTGCCTTTTTTCCACCTTTATGTTAAACAGAAGAAAGTAAACATTCTCCATAGGCAACAAATCCAGGACCCTTAAATCTTCCAGCACATCCTCTCCTTTTTCCATTTCCAGCAGTCCATCCCACAGTACCATCTTTTCCCTCACTTAGCACCTTGAAAAGCAACAGCATTTTTACCTTGAAAGAGAACACTATGCATGCTGGCTGGAATGATGTCTTGTCACCTTTAGCTCTCAGATCGTCACCAAAAAAACCAAAAGTTGTTTGGAGGGAACAGACAGCTAGATTGAGGATGACATTAGCCAATAAATAACAGAAGCCTTACCAAGCCAGTCTAAATAGATGGTGGATCTTCAGAAATCAAGTGAACTAACACTTCTCCATGGCTTTGAGAGTAGACCATCAGCTTTCTCATTTAAAAATCTGCCTCCAGCCATGAGGAGAAATTTCCTGGTTTACAAGAATTAAGAACAAAGATGGATTTTTTTTCCACACAGATCTTTCCCCTTCATTCGCTTCAGTCCAAATGAAATGAGGAGGTTTGGTCTGCATCCATGTAACTTGGTGCAACCATATTGTGACAGATTTCTAATGTCAGGACCTGGTGCAGTAGCTCACATTACAGAAAATGAGCAAGGTGCTTACTCAAAACCACAAATATACAGCCCACTCACCTGGCACATACTGCCTGCTCTGTAGAAGGCCAAGGACCAGGCTCCCTGTCTTTCTTGCTGTGTTTGCTCAGCACCAGAGCCCTGATTAGGCAACATATCACAAGAGCACCCATCAATTATTTGTCTCAAACCTCTTAAAAAACACATAATTTCTTTTGCCTACTAGATGTGACAATAACAGTAACAAATGCTCAAAATAATGCAGAACCTGAAATTTTTAAAGCCAGTTCTTTAGATATATAAAAATTTAAGAAAAAGTAGAGCAGCTTGCACCAATGGTCCTTTGCTGTACTGCAGACCACAGGAAACTGCGTTTCTGACAGACAGCACTAAGCCCATCAGCTATCAATTCATCCCTACTATACATTCCTCAGGGATGAACAACTAAAAAAGCATGTAAGATCTGCAACCCTGAGGCTTCTCTTTGTGACACCACTGCTAGTTCTTCCTCTTTTCTTGTGTTGTAGCTACACATAGCATCATTTTCATGACATGGTGGAAATTCCCAAGTTCCAAGTAATCCTATTTTGCTTTATCTGTCCCTTTTTATTTCTGCAAGTCTTTGGGGATTCTGAAATTACATTCTGACAATTTAAGTATCCTGGTTTTCAGTTTTCAGCTGAACAAAATGGTAGCAGTTGATAACCCATGCTTGATTCGTTAGTGCTGCTCTATAATTTCAGAGTGCTAAATAGAGATGAGATTGACTGCAGCCTACATGAATTGAGATTCTTTAGAATTTTTTAGTTGAGGTTTTCTACAAATTTACAGGATAATAGGATCAGTAGTGTTGCATCTACAACTTTATTTCAAAGCCTGAGCAGTGCAAATTCCTGACAACTATCCTATATCCAGAATCAGGCATTTATGAATTTTGTGTGAAGTGTACTGACTTGATATGCAGTCTCCTTTCTCTCTCTAGTAAAATATCCCAGAGAAAGAATAAGAATAAAAATAACAGTTAAGGACAAGTACAAGGATTTTTCTGGCCAATATAAACAAATTAATGCCAATTTTCCCTGTGCCACCAGTATTTGATTTTATTTTTTATTTTTTTGACTTGGACTATATTTCTGGCATAGGAAGAAGACTTTATAGCTTTCTCAGTTTACTATAATGCCATTATACAAGATCATATCAGACATTCATCTTTCCCAATACTGAATCTCCAACACTGAGTAACAATGGATACCAAAAAAAGTGTATGAGGGATGGTTGAGCTGATTCCTTGTTATACTTTACTGGCTTCCACCAGAAGTTGGTTTAAGGGCTTCTTGAACCCAGGTGTGGAGCTGATGACTGTGGTAACACAATCTCTTTTTAACCCATTTACACTTTTGGCTTTCATGCCATACTGTCTCAAAGTCACAAGCCCAGTATAAAATACTCTGGTCATCCTCTGAGATTTTTTTCCAATGCCTAAACTACATTTGTATATCCTTTCTAGTATAAGTATCTGAAACACCTTAGGAATCATGTTCTTGATTGTTTAAAATTCCCCCACATCTCTTGCTGAGGATTTCTCCTAAAAGTATGTACTGGATATTTCTAGCAGCTTTCTCCTCCCATCCCCATCCCCATTCCCATTGCTCTCCAAGACAGCATTTTACATTCTGTGCCACATCCACGACCTCACAGCACCTAAGCCCTGCCCATAAGCTTCTCCTTATTTATTATGACCAAATGGTTTCCTGTGATTGATAAATCTGGATAGCTTTCTCAAGCAATAATTTTAGGATTTCCCATAGCATTTCTCAGTGTCTTGACCCAGACTGTGGGCACAATCTGATTCTTATCAGAGAGACAGAGTGCCTTGAGAACTGAAATGGACTCTTCATATTTAGTCCAACTCTCCACTCTTTCCACCTTCTTTTTGATACTTTCTTTTAAGCAAATGGCTTTCTATTACATTTTTAATTGTGGTGCAAAAGCCTTCATAATTCTGTGTTACTATTTCATAGCTGAGCCTTCTCTGCCTGAGCTAACCATGTACTGACAATATAAATTCCTGGAGAATGAGCAACTGTTGGAATAAGGCTGTCTCCCAACTGCCTTCTTTCCTGCTGGTCCCAATTGCTTGCAGCTACAGACTGAAGAACTGTTTAAACCTTCCCTAGTTATTTTCCACTTTTGAAAAGAGTTTAAACTTTAATAGGGTTTTAATTGTTCCATTCTTCCAATCTGGCTGTTTCCTCAAATTGCTTAACTCTGGGTATGAGGGTATTTCAAGGCTGACAAAAACCTGCTGTGTTTGGCTTCTCAGTTTTAGGTGATCAGTAATATGAGACGTAAGCTGCTTTAACAGCAAGAGATGTGGCTTGTGACAGGCCCTCCTCAATGGACCCTAACATCCCCTCTGGAAATGGCTTCTTCAGTCAGGGCATTTCCCACAAGCACGGAAATACAGAAGATTATGTGGGTCCATTTTCAGTGCATGGGGAGCATGAATAGGAAAAGGGCTTGTATTCTTCCTTCTCCTGTCTCCCTACATTAAAATTGAGTCCAAACCAGAAAACATATATGGGTGTCAATCCTGAGCTACCAGAATATAGGGCATGTCTAGCTTTACTGACAACCTTACCACAGCCAAGACACACATTCCCACAAGCATACTCACAGATAACTATGTTTTTCCCATATACAGGTTACTGCGGGGAGCTGGATTAAGAAGTGATTTTAAAGTGCCCATGCACTCACATGGTCCCTGGTCTCTAAGTGCCTCCACTTACAAGAAGAAACACAAACTTCTTCTTGTAGTTCAAATACAACTATGGACAAATTTTTAAGAACTCAGAATGCCTAAAATACAACAAATAACTATTAGAAACCTATATATGATTTTGCAGGCTCTATTTACTGCTGTTGTGACATATTTTCTTAAAAAATAGGCTCCACAATTCCAACACTGAAACTAAAAATAAAGTTTTTAACAGCTCTTTCACCTGAGATAATCCATGAAGAATGATGTGCCCATTATACACTCATGGTTTTTCATATGTAATAAGCACTAAGGTGATCCCTTGCTTGCTTGAAAACCAAAGAGAAATGTCTCACTTCCTATTCATAGGTCACTTCCAATGAATATGTCACTGTGGGGTGCAACACCTGGCTGGTAAAAATGAGAATGTGTCTCAGAGACGTTTAGGACACTCCTGGTTTTCATCTCAGGCCACAGGATTGACAAAATACATCAATTTTTGTCAATATTAATTGAACTCAGATTCTAATGTATACACTTCTCTGTGTCTGAAAAATGAAATTCTGGAACTTACAGCAAATACAAATCAGATTTCGGAATTAAGGAGCAAGTTCGTTGCCAGGAATCAAAGGCCTGACTGCTAGAAAATAACTTTGGTTCCCTTCACACGGATTGTGCTCTTGTGCATTGACAAAGGCAGCCAGCATAAGATTCACAGGGGACACAACCTCAGAGGCCTGGATAATAAAACTCCATTGTAATTCATTACTTTTCAAAAATGTTATCCTAATGGATGCTAATTCTGTGGCCTTTCCTTCTGTGTGAGGGTGACTGTGGTCTTTGATCAGAGATAAAGCCTTTGCAAAAATACAATGGTACGGCTCTCACTTTGCTGTAATTCACTTTGGTGCCATGAGTAGATTTCAGGCAAATGTAGCTCTATAAACAAAATGAAAAGATGGCATTTCAGCAGCAATATGTAAAAAAGATACTGGGTAGAAATACTTCAGAGAAGCAGCCTGCTTAGTTGTAAAATGAGTTTAAATTAGGCTTTAAAAAGGATTGCTAAATCTTGACACATATATGAGCAGCTTATTATCATGCAATTGTGCAGTAGTTGCTTGATCTTGTTACTGATGTGCCACATATGAATAAGTGATTAATTACCACAAAGGCTAAAACAGAGCAGAGTGAGAGTACTGTAGCTCACCCTGAAAGAGGGGCTTAAACACGTTTATTGCCCTTTAAGTGCATTTCATTAAGGCCAATTAAGGACTTTCATGTCTTATTAGAAAAATGAAGTAGATTTATGAGGTTTTCATAGGCTGGAAATGCTGGGGCTAGCAGATACAAAACTGTGCAGAAATACAGTGGTTAGAAGCTAAGAGAATGATATAAAGATACACAGAGGAATAATTCCACTAAGGAACCAGATCACATGAAGGTGGTCTCTGTATAGAAGGAAGGGGGGAAAAAAAACAAGCCAGAGGTTAAAATTCATAACATTTCCTATCAGACTCACTCCTGTAATTTTATGGGCAATTTTGCTATCCAGCTCTCTTTGGGGTCTCATTTTCTTCTGTTCCATATAAAATCCAGGATGACTTGAAGGGCTGCCATTCAGTTGGGCAGAATTTTCTCCCAGTGGGCACACCTTATTGCATACCTGAAAATAAATGCACAGAGCAGGAGGGAGCAAATTTGTTGACCACCACACAGCATCAACTCCCAGCAGATATACATACCTTAATAATGTTTAATCTTGCTGATAGAGATTCAGTCAGGGCTCCTTTATCGGTGTAACTTTAAGCACCAACTCAGAAAAAGATATAAACATACGCTCTACTTAAAGATGATTGGAGGGTGTGTTTAAGTTTTTTGCTGAATAGGAGCGAGAATAAGCTCATGCTTAAAGTTAAGCTAAGTGTGTGCTTCAGCATTTTGTTGTATACAGAACTACGAAGGTGAAAGCCCTGACCTATAATTCTTATTTAGAGTTTCTGCATTTCCTACCTCAAACCCGGGCATTCTGGCTGCTTGAGATTACTTCTATATCCCTTTAATTAATTAAATAAATAAATAAATAAATAAACCCCAAATCCAGAAAACTATTGAACTGAACTCAAACCTTTCTATCTGAATAATCCATGTGTATTCAGATCCACAGCACTCAAGAAATGAAACATGAATGCTGACCTTCTTTTCTTAAATCATGCTGTTCTTAAGGTAGCAAGAAGGGAAAGAAAGGAATGGAGTAAAAAAATTCAGCAGCATGATCTGAGGACAAAGACAAACTTTGCTTTGACTCTGCAGAGTTCTGAAGGTTTGCGTCACTGCCTTCATCTTATTTGAGCGCAATTTAGTCTATAGAATTTCCTTCCTTGCTTTATTTTGAAAGAAAACTTTCATGGGAGGTTATAGAGTATGTATCATTATCCTTGGGGACTGTGTCTGTTTCAGCATCATCCAAGTTTCTAGGTCCCACACATACAGTATCTGGGCAGCTTTTTTACATATTATATGTATTTATGAATTTTTAAAAATATGCATTATTTACTCAGTGGACTGGAATAGCAATTTCAAGTGGGGGAATATGTATTTATAAATGTTTTTAAAATGCACATTATTTACCCCACAGACCAAACAGTTCCAGTCTACCATGTATAGTCTTAGCCACCTAATTAAAAATCTTATGAAACTTCTTTGAAAAGCACTTGCAGTACATATGCAGCAGCAACTTTTGGAGCTTTATTATCTCAGCTCTTTTTTTTTTTTTTCTCCAAAATACACAAAGCATTTAGACATATTATGGTCTAATCACTTGCCAAATTTCTTCTCAAATAGAAGCTATATAGGAATTCTACAAGCACAATAAAAGCATCAAAAACAGCAGATCAGCTATATTCTGGGGGAGGAGGTATGGGGGGGTTGCTGCACTGATATCATTTTAAAACAAACAAACCAATATTTTTTAATTTGGTGAAAAGGAATTAATTCCCACACTGAGATTTGTTTGTGCCAAACCTTAGCTGCTCCTTTTAATGAGGCTTTAAATAATTTTTTTCTGCCAACTTACTCTTAAAGGGGTTTGAATCAAAAAAATTGACTATATACTATCTACACAGTCCAACCACAACTGATTAAATTCTTCAGGGATGAGAGACCATCCCTGAGACATGTTTTGTAGAATTACATGGTTAAAGATAAGAGGTAAATGCAACATCAGCATACATCTGTCATTTGTTGTCCAAATATAATTTCAAATAATGATAATGTTTCCTTATTTTGTTCCTTAGGTTGGATTTCCAAAACAAATGATGACTCATATATCTTTTTAGTCTTTGAGAAGGGATTTATTGATGTAAGAAGTGATAAGCATCTGCCTCTGCAGATTTATACCAGAAAATGAAAGGGATATAAAATAAGTGCAGCGCATGTTGAGGGTAAAATGAAAATCTTTTGATTCTGTTCCCAGACACAATTCAGAGACTTCACAGAGCATCCTGAAACCATACTGCAGCATCACTCTGATTTTTGGGGCAGGAGGGCACTTCCAGTTAAGTGGTCACAACCTTCTTGGCCATGAACATCAGCTCCCGACAACTTGCACAGACAACACAACCTGTGTGTTCTCTGACTGTGGTCACTTGCACAGGCTACTGACATGAAATACCTAAAAAATAGATTTAAAGACCATCATAGGTTAGAAGCTTTGAACAAAAAACTTTAGCAATCCGGGCTACACAAGAGGCCTATGACTAGTTTATAAGGTTTATGCAGTTTCAAAGATATAAATGTTTACCTGTGCATACTCCTGGCAAAATTTGTAGTTGCTGTCAAATGTAGAAATAGAATCCAAACTATATTTAGAAAACCAACTTTTATTTCATTTTTTTTAACATATTTCACATTCCATCTGAAAGCAATTTACTTGTCAGAAATCACCAACAGGTTCTTGCTCATTAAAGCAACTTCATCATTTTGGGAGGCTGATTTTTCCATTTCCTCCTGATAGGAAAAATATATTCTGTAAACAAGAGAATTGTTTTTAATAATATTAAAATTGGTACTAGCTAGAAAATAAATTAATAGATTTTTGTTAAATGGCAATGACTATGTGATGTGCCATTATATTCCTGAGGTTTATAAATTATCTTAATTTTTGAAAGATTGGGAAAGGCATTGTTCAATAGTATTCTGAGTATGAAATTTATGTGTAAATTATCTTCTGACATCTTACTGAAAGCTGGCATTGCAGCTTGGCACAGCACCATTGTATAGTTCCCTGGTCCAAACAGAATTTGATGAATTGTCGAAAAGCCACTTTTCCTTTGCCTCCAGTCAGAAAGAACAACATGGACACTGGCCTTTCTCAGAGTGTTTCCAGCTCCAAACAGGAATGTTTTTGAAACTAACTTCCAGTAAAAACTGGAGATGGACTGGATATGTAGTAGCTCTGGATGTGGTGGAAGTGCCTGGGTAGGCAACACAATGCTCGTGGCAGGCTTTGATAGATGGTGTGACAATGCCTGTGATGCAGTGAGAGCATACCAGTGCCACTGGCTGAGCTCATGGGGCATCAGTCACACAGCTGCACTGTGCTGCTCCCTCCTGCACTTCTTCATTCCTAGCTGTATGAAATATTTGGAGGTATGAGACGTCTGAAGTATGAGCTAAAAGAGAAAAGAACAAATGCAGGTAGTGCAGTATTACCTTCATTACCAGCTACTCTGACAGCCACGCTGGTGTTCTGTGGCTTGAGTTGTCCAGTTGGGACACCCAGTGGCTCCTCTATCCCACAGTTCTCTTCTCAAAAGTCTCATAAAAGATAATATTTACAAAAGTGTATGAGTCTCCATTTTGTCCATCACCCTCAACAGCACAGAAGGTCAGGTTGGACGGGGCTCTGAGCAACCTGATCTAGTTCAAGATGTCCCTGTGCATCACAGTTGGAGTTGGACTAGATGGCCTTTATAGATCCCTTTCAACCCAAACTATTCTGTGACTCTTTGATGCCTTGACTGGCCCAGCATCTACAAATGTTGAATTGGACACATCCTTCTTTGTACCCCTTACAGAATTACTTACCAGCAAACTGACTGCTAAACAATCCCTTTCTCTATCTTCTGACTAAAAATTCCTTCTTTTAGAAACATTGTCACATAACATCTATAAATGCAACTTTGCAATACTAGAAGGGTTCAAAACTGGTTTTGCATCAAGCTCTTTTAGCCAGTTTTCCTGCCTTTCTCAACATATGCACATGTGGTGCAGTGACCTGGAGCTATACCAATCCATATATAAGCTGAAGAGGACTCTGGAGGAAAGAAATGTCCTCTGAAAATCTGGCTTCAGATGAGTGTTGTGTCAGTGGGGCAAGAGCCTGATCTCAGTATGGGATACCTTTCCCTCGCTCACCCCAGCATCAGGCAGATGCAATGACAAAGAAGTTTAACCCAGAGACTGATAGGTTCTGGTCAGTTGGTATTCCCTAAATGCAAGAAAAGAAAGGCAGAAGAATATATATTAATGATTAAGGATTGTAGTCACAAGGTATAACAATATTACACTAATAAATTACAAGAAAAGACACTCTACCTTTAGGCACTTGCTAGCAGTGTTTCTATTGTCCTGGAATTTTCCCCACTTAAATTGCCTGCTGAACTTTCTGGGTGTCAAAGATAAACACCCCCAAGGAGAAACAACCACCTCGTCTAGCTCAGCTGTGACACTTGCAGTGGATTAAAAATCAGACAGAGCCTAAGCACAGGCATGTGGGCTAACACAAACCAGAGATGACGTTCTTCAAGCCGGGGCCTGGGGGGCTCAGCCGCAGAAAAAGACATACAAGGATGTTACCACATTCAACTTGAAAATTTTCCTATCTGAGAGGAGATGGTTGGGTTTATGGGGTTGAAATTATGCATGCTCTGCTCTAAAGCTAAAACCGTGTTGTGCCAAGGGAGGGGAGCACCCACCCTGTCTCCACCAAGCAGCACTGCACAAGCACACTCGTCCTGGGTGGAGTCTGCAGGAGAGAAACACATTCCTCATAATCAAGGGTAATTCGAAAGGCAAACAGTGACCAGGAGAGCATGCTATCCAGCAGAAGCCTAATCCTGAACCCAACTCCACAGACGGTTACACAGCCTGCTGCAATGCCAGGGCAGATGCCAGGGAAGAGACCAGCCACAAACCGAACAGACAGACAATCCAGAGCTTGGCATCTGGGTTCTTCAGCTGCCAGCCTTGCCTCATGAGTAGCCACAATGGTTGGCTCTTGTGCAGAAAACAACAGAGGAAGAGGCTAAAGAGGTCTATGTGCCACACTGCCAGCACTGGGAACAGGCAGTGCCAAGTGAGTATTGCAGTTTCATGCACGTGCCAATGTGCTTTGGAACCATTTTTACATTTTCAAAAGTAACAACAGAATTCCGGCATAAAGCAAGACAAGCTTTAACATCAAGGACAGTTTCCCTTCCTTTTTTAGATTTTTTTTTTGTACCTAAATTTCTTTTTCACTTCATTTTGTTTGCCTCACATATACACTTCAGACAGCTGTGGCACAGGAATGGCCTTCATGCCTTGCGCTCCATACTGATAAAATACTCAAATCTACAGGAATACGTGCACAAATCAGTTAATTTCATAACCAAATGACAAAGCCCCAGCTTGTAAGCCTCTGTTTTACAACATGAGTAATTACTACAAAAAGTAGCTGCATGAACCCCTCTGTCACTACATGCTGAGGAGCAGCACGGCACTGTGATGAAGGGGTTCACAACCTTCTCTTTAAAACCCTCTTCTGTCCTGTTTACACCAAACTGACATTTTAATCAGAAGGAAATGTTCTTTATATAAATCACTACTTGCATGTTTATTTTGTTTGGGAAGTTTTTAGGCTATTAATTTGCCAAATGAGCATTTCTAAAAGTGTGTATTTGGACACGTGTATATATATATGTGCTTTCCCACGTGTGCCATCCAGCAGAGTTATTTAATTCAGACGTTGTTGTTTCCTGAAATAAGTGCATTACTTTGTGTCAAATCAGGATAGTGAGTTCTATTGTTCGTAGGAGAGCAAACAGCCAAAAAAAATTGAGACGAGGAAGAAGCCTACAAAAGGGCTGGCTGCACCACTTATCCACCAAAGGCTTTTGTTTCTGGAATGTCTTTTAACATAGGAGCCCTGTTCAGTTATGGGGACTTCTCTAGATGTTTATTATGACCAAAAGGGATTACTGTGAGACCTTACAAAAATACTTAGAAAAAAGTATTCTAAATGATCTATGTTGTATGTTACCAGGATGGGATCTACCGGTGAAACAAAAAGACTGCATCCTGGGTTGGGATGAGGGATTTTTGGTGTGACTAAAATGTTAGGTAGAATAGAAAGCCAATGAAGGCAAAGAAACAAAGGGCTGAAAGCCTTGTGTTTTTTCAAGGCTACTCTACAAGCATAAGAATCCGTCTTTCTCTCTGGGAACTTCTAGAAGATACATCTTTGCCTATAAATCTCACCCACTAAGGGTGTCTACACCACCTCCCTCCCCAGAAATTTATTAGCCTACTTAATCACATTTTTCTCTTCATCACCTTCAAGCTCTCTGATTCCACTACTCTTAGCCTACTCTCTTACCCAGTCCTTATTTTTAGACATTTATGGAATCATTCTATCAAATCACAGCAACAGATCTGATTTTCAGGGAATGTCCCAACCATGTTCCATTAATTGTATCTGCAATTTTTCAAGTGCTAATAGCTATAGCCTTGCCATCAAGCAATTGCACATCATGTTTTTAGTGTTTTTATTTGCTCAAAATTTGCCTCATTGTCTATGAGCTCAATCTGATAAACTCCACTAGTAGCTCTCAGAGAAGACTTAAGAAACTGAATCTCAGCTTTGAATGGAATAGAACCAAACTCAGACATACCCTAAAAATCCTACTTCTGACTGATGCTAGGCAAATCACAATATATTCAGAGTCAACAGGAAGTTGTGAAGGATTTTACAAATTTGATCCATAATGTTTTAAAGAATAATATGGTATATATGCTGTCTTTCTAACAATATTTTTTTATCTGTACAACATGAGTCTTTTGGCATTTGTTTTCTGTCCCTGAATAAAGTAATTTTTCATTGTCTACCTTTTTATAACTGTTCTTGTTTCATTATTAATATTTTCCTTTGGTGTTTTTTTGTATAATACAGGAAAAAGACGGTGCCCTGCGTCAGGTCTTAGCGGGACTATTTGGTTTTTAGTACCATGCTTCAGAGCAGCTACAGTAAAATAACATAAAATGAGATTTTACATATATTTCCTTATCAACTCTCACCCCTTCTTCCATTTGCTGTAAGGCCAAGTTTAGCCCTATGATGACTAAAGCCCTGATCCTGCTGTCAGTGAATTCAAAGATATCAGAAGTGCTAGCAAGATCAAGTTCTGCTAATCTGCTTTTGAAATGATAAAATCAGTAGATTTCTATTTACATGTATGATCTTGACTTGTCCAGCTTTGGAAATCCAATTCATGAGATTCAGCAGATTGTGTACTGCTTTTGTCGCTTTAGTTATTTTTCCCCTTTTGATATGTCAGATACAGGTCACTATTGGATGCGAATGTGGAACTGCCTAAGATAGAATTTTGCTCTAATATTGTTTAATCAAATGTTCCTAAAATTCTAGTTCCAAGTCCTCAGCTGGTGTAAATTGCTGTAACTCAGTTTATTGCAGTGACTCAACTGTGCTGATGTGCTGATGTTCTGACCCCTGTTTTCCAAACACAGATAACCAGCTAAAATGCTGCTGCAAACAGGGCCCACAATGTTTTCCTCATTCAGTACCCATGTAAGTGGCAAAAGCGGGACAAGTCAGAAGGAAACACTTTACACCTTCATTGACACACAGAACAATGTCTCTTCATTACATCACAATTTGCCAAACTTACCCCTGCAGGTAACAAAAGCACCCATCTCAGCAGCCAGGATGGCTGCTCTTTAGTTAGCCCACAGTCTTGTACTCCTTGAGTGGAGGACATTGTGGATTTGAATTTGCCTAGATAACTTAAGTCTGGCTGCAGGTAATAGGTCCTAAGAGGTGAACATGGTGAACTACTCAGTCTTCTGTGTCCCTCAGCGAGGCTGCCTTGACCTACGCTGTTTCCACGTTCCCTCACTCTTCTCCAGTAGACCTGCAGTTCTTCAGTGCAGTGAGCAGCTGCTGAAGCAATGTCCTATTTGCCCCTTGCAGGTGGCATTCCCTGATCTTGCCATCACTAGAGCAGCACCTGCCAGGAAGCCTCAGAGAGCGGGCAGACCCAAGGGCTGAGCATGGATGGCAGTCTCAGGGCAGGTGCTGCTGCTGCTGCCCACGCTCCATTCAACATTGCCCACATGGTCTGGGCTCTGCTAATGCACCCTGAGCCTTCAGCTGCTCCTCCCATCTGCTTCCCTGGGGCAGGACCTGTCTTACAATGTGAGTAAACTGATGTCCCATTAATTCACACCCTGAGTTTAGCAATGATTTTTGGCCACATCTCTTGCTAAGATAATAGATGTCATAAGCATGAACTTTGCTAATTAATTAATTAATTAATTAATGTGAGATCTTACAACTAAACTCTCTCCGTGCTTCAGATGCGTTTTTCCACAGCAATCTGAAAATGTCAAACTTATGGTAAGACGAAAAACTATGCTCAATTGGACACATTAAAGATAATTTTGGCTTAAATGGCAATTTCACTTCATAAAATCTACTCCTGGTATGAATGGGAATTTTCCCACTGATTTCTAGGATGTAATCCTTGATTTTTCAATGATATGTTGTACTATTTATAAATTTATATGCACAATCAAATATATCTCCATTACCATAAAAAAGAGATATTATTAGATCCATAAATTGGCCCTGAGGAGGGTTACATCTTATTGCATACTTTTAAATTGTCCTTTACCACATTTAATTTCATCATTTGATGATTTGATATAAATACATTCCTGTTGAAACAAGGTTCACTCTATGTGTGTGAGACCCTGGATTTCTGTATGCAATGTGAGAAATGAGAGTTGGGCAAGTTCAGCCCAACTCTAGGGTTTTAAATGTCATCACTCGCTTAGACAGGTAGTGGCAAAGGAAAAGGTGGTGTCAGTGGAAAAGGGCATGCAGGATATGCCTTATTTATGGAGCAGGACCCATTTTGAAGTTCACATATATGTCCAGGTCACCTGCACTAAGTCTTCACATCTCTGTTGAGATGGTTTAGCATGCTTGCCATCCTTATATTCAATATATGAGTGTCAGCCAGTGCAGGAAAACCGTAGCTTCCTATTTTGGCTTTTTCAGGGTAAAGAAATCTGCTTTCCATCAGTAGATAGACTTTGTTAAAGTAAGCAATAAATTAACAATTACAAAATCTATAGAGATACCAATATTTAATTGAAAAATTTACCTTAAATGAAGAGCAAAGTAAATTTTAAAATCATGATACAGACACTCCCATATGGCTATGCATCAAAAATGGTTATGCAATAGGATACTCATCTGAAAAAAATCTACACAGGATTTTCTTTACCTCCTTCTATCCAACAGATCGTGTATTGTTATTCAACATACACAAAAGTAAGAGAATCTTGCTCATCTTTGATGAACAAGTGTGAAAATCTTATCAATGTTATAGCATATAAATATTTCTTCTCCATCAATGGCGAGTATGCACTAGCAGAGATTTGCTGCTCCAATCAACAGTAAGATGCTCAATGTAAGATACTAATGTAATAAAATCATGTTGGAGATGTTCCCCTTTGTAGCTTCTGAGCCAAATGTTGTTCCCCGTTACACCCATAGACTGTCCATTAAATTCAGTGACCTGAATTTAGACCAGGAAAAACAGAATATAATTTTGATTTGGCAAATTTGAGCTAATTTTACAGTAGACTAGCAGACACCATAAGTAACTTAATTTGTGGAGCCTCTTCTCTTGTTTCTAGCTTCACCTGAAAATGTTGTCAGGAGATTCAAACCTTGCGAATCATTGGCTTCACATCTAAAACACATTGGATAAGGTAGCAGTACCCTAAAAAGCAGAGCTGCAACAGCATCCTCCCTTCTACATTGTATTCACACGATACATTTGTAGATCTGGTTTTAGCACTTCTCTGTGCAAAGCCTATTAAGCTGCACTACTTTCCATAGCACTTTGCTTATGATTCCTTTCTGTTCTCACTTGTCCAGCCATAAATATCTCTTCTTTCCCTATTTCAAGTCAACAATACAAATATTTACTGTATATTTCACCTCATAGTTTCAGTACTTGTATCCTCCTTACATATTCAATCAAATCCTTTCATTCATACTTGTTCACTAGTATTTATTCCTTTCATTCTAAGCTTTGGTTCTCTGTCTGCAGGGACTCAGCAATTCACTCCTTAATGTACACATTTCTAGTACCCTCCTGTTTGGACACTGTCCAAGGCTGGTATTCATAAAATGTTAACGTTTGGTTCAGATGTAGGAGAAATACCTTTAACACTGATCTAAAATTTGGATCAATTTTATCAGTTGATAAAACCAAGCTGAGAAGCATCAGTGACTTACTGGCCCCATTTGTCTTTACTGTTTCTGATGTTTGAGCTGTTCCAAGTAAGTCCAGAAGACTGAGTTAAAAATGTGGAACAGTTTTTCCAGGAAAGTGGTTTCAGCACCAAGTCTGTCTGAATTCAAGAGCTAACACTCAGGCTCATGGTGTGATCCTCCACAGGGCCAGGAGTTGGGCTTGATGATCCTGATGGGTCTCTTTCAGTGCAGCATATTCTATGATCCTATGATTCTGTGTTTGTATGATTCTATGATGGAAAGATGCTAGCTGTAACCATGCTTCTTTTTTTCCTATGTATAGCTGTTTTCCTAAAGTTCATGCACTGTGAAGCTCTTTTTCAGCTAACAAGTACTGAAGACAGGTTAAAAATCATCCCACAGCCCTTTTGCACTCAGGGGGAAGCTCAGGCTGAAGCTATGGTCCTCGTTGGGTCACTGCACCCCTCCTTAGCCAAGGAAGCCTTCTGAGAGGACTTTGTCCATGTACTTCATAGCCTTTTTCTCTCCTATACAGAAAAGAACAGCATTCACACACCTGATAAGTAGTTCCATTAGCTCATGCACAGCATTTTTCCTCAAAAAGGAAACCCATCCCTTCTGCCTTGCAAATAGCTGTGCAGAACAGCACCCTACAACTCAGGCATGACTGAGCTACTTTCAGTATCAGACCTGATTTTCATCTCCATGAAGAATGATTCCACTTCCACACAAAATAAAAATTACCCTAACCTTCAGCCATAGCATTAGGGAGTGAATCAGTCATATTTTCCCCTTCACATTTCTGAGAACACATAGAGGAAGAACTAAAAAATTAAAAATATTAGATATTGCCTTTTGACTTGACTGCTAACACAATAAAGCAGCATCATAAACTGAATCATGGAAGTCTGCAGTCTTCATTGCTCCCTTTGCTGGTATTACTTCATGGATATTGGAGCCCTTAGGGAAACTGGAATATGAATAAAGATTTTTTTTTTTTAAATCAGCCGTTTTTTCTTGGTTCTGTTTCTAAAAATAATGCAGTTTGCAAAAAACAGAAGGTTTGGTTTATAACACAAACAAAATTGTTACATTCTGAATGGGTTGTAAGTACCTGATTCTTTGCCTTTTTACTCATCCCTGCTAAAAAAAAAAAATCTGCAAATCCATTTGCTAACCAGCTGCACCTCTGTACTGAACAGATAACAACCTGTGCAAGCCAGGCTTTGCTGTGAATCGGTGCTGATAGGCCTGAATCTCATAGCTTTTTTTAAATGCTAATGACAAGAAACATTTCCTAAGCCAAAACGCTCTTGTAGATCTGTCTACTTCTATTATGACTGATATTTGCTTGTAAGTACATAGAACACTTGTTCACTGTGCCTTATCTGCTATGGTGCAGCATGCTGACCTACATACCATTCAGCACAATATGATGCACAAACATCTTCTAAATAATTTTTCATTTTCGACTTAAAAACAGTAGAGGCAAAATAGGATTGCTGCAAATCTAACAAAGAGATGGCATTATTTCCAAATAAAAATGTGCATTTTTCCAAAGAATTTATTTGTCTAGCAGCATGAAGTTCATACATAGCAATGCTTAAAAAGGGTGTTGAATTGCGATTAGGAAGGAAGGACTTAGGAAGAAGAACAAACCACATCTTTTCTACTTACATAGAATAATTAAGCTAACTTATTTCTCCTAACAATTAAAAGTTCAGCCTTTCTGAACCATGTTTTTGCAATATCACTAAATGCTGCTGATACAAGAGTGCAGAAATAAGTGTGATAATAACAATAAAGAATGATGGATAGAAAAGGATGCAGTAGCTCAGGGAACAGAAATGAGAGTCTATTACCTGCCATTGTCAGGCTAAACAGAAGTACAGTATTTATGATTTTTGCTGTGATGCCTGCTATGTTGTATAGCCCAGTCTTTATGACGATACTTGTCTACTGAATGAAATAATTAATACATCTGTTTTTATTGTAAATAAATATATGTCTTCCCAGTGGCCAGACATTATTCACATTAACAGTAGCACAGCCTCATATCTATCAGAAGGTTGTAGAGGAAAATGTACTTTAATAGCTAAATTTGAAGAGTAAAACAGAAATTCTCCATCAATTCAGAGCATTCCTAGTCAATTTATATTCTGAAATGTTAAAGAAGGGCAGAAAAAGAATCCTGCTCAAACAATAGAAAAAATAGAAATGCTTTTCCTTAGCAAGATACTGTAGTCCGAACTCCAAAAGGTATATAACTATAAGTGACTTCTACATTGTAAAATGGGGTACATAAACCTAAATTAACAACACTTTCATAATAATCTGGTTTATACATGCACTGAATTGAGAAATATTTATTGCCCTGTTATTACCTCTAGATGAAAAAAAACAAACAAACCAGTATAAAAATTAGAGGAAACATCAATATTTAATCATATAAGAATTTTAAATTAATAACACAGCATGTATGTACTATTTATTCATTTTCTAAGAAAATACAGGATTTTCATATCCACGGTCATCTCAATTCTTTTGTTTCTGGTGAAACATATGATCCAGGAATCAGCTTGTCAGATTTCAGTTTTAAACTGCAAAAATGAAAATAATTTGGGGACCAATCCCAGCTGCAGTGAGGCCAATAGAAGCATTTCCACCGATGCTTAGGAGCCTTTGGTCATCCTGTTGTCTGTTTCATCCCAGACTGTTATTTTGTTGCTGTATTTTAGAACAGTGAATGATAACAAAAGTAAAATGTTTGGTACTATTACCTATCTTACTTTTGATTTATTTGTAAAACAAAAGGCTGTCTGTAAATTCATGTCCAAAATGGTCAAAACGTACTGATCCTTTTTTGTTTCATTATGTACCTTCTTGCACACAGTCCAAAGACAGCATGTCTCAGACAAGCCACTGACTTCTATTAAAGTGACAAGCAATGTCTTGACTCACGTTAGTTATATATCATTAATGAGAATAACATCTTATAAATCCACAAGTAGCTTGATGAGTCCAACATACAAATGGTTTGCAGTGATGTGGCTTCCAGAAATAGATTGCTAGAGACACTGATACATCTTATGGCATTACCCTGCAATCGATGCTGCTTTTGGTAGATTTAACTCTATAAGTAAGGTGGATTTTCCATTCATGTATCAGAATTATTTTCCTGGTTCCTTTTTAATTTTGCAGCATCCATCAGAAAAACTTTGGGCCAGACCTGTACCTACTATTCATTTAAATAAGGGGGTACATATAATTGCTATTGTGCTCAGCAGTTATGAGTTCTGTGACGCTAACAGAAGCACAGACCAGGGATCAGACTTAACTATGCCGGGTCCATGATCCACGTGCTCTACACCAGAATCATGGGCTACTACCTTAGCTATAACTAAGAATCAAACCATTCCCTCTGCTCAGGAAAAGCCAGTCTTGGCAGATTCCTGATGAACTGGGCTTCAGCATATTATCCTGGTTTGTGTCCAACCCAAATCCACAAAGAGAGCGTGAACCTGAGCTAAGTGCTCAGTGCAGTATTCAGTATTTCTATTCATGTGTGCTTCTGACTTTGGCCTGCAGTGGCACATGGGTGCGCGTTTGCATGTAAACAACATGAGAAGTAGGTAAATCCAGGCTGTAAATGTCTGAATGAACTAGTAACCACTGGCATAACTTTTATGATCAAGAACTATATTAATCACAAAGACCCCTGCCCATATCTTACAGTATTATCTAAGATTGATACATCATGGTACATTGCACCTGGGATTGTCTTCTGAGCCCAACAATGCTTGTGTGACTTTTAATTTTTTGTTTCCAAAAGGAATAAATGAGAGGAAGTCTCTAATATATATATTGCTATAGTCCTTTCTCATTGGGTTCATTTCATTAAGCATGCACATATCTGCAATAGTTTGCTGTGATGCACCTTTTACAGAAGAGCATGACTTGTAAGGGTTACAAGTCTTATTCAAAATCTAATGGGAAATTCGTAAAGGAATGATGGAATAAATTTCACATATCTCTCCTCATCTTTGTTTAGTCCAGCATATAGTACAGATTGCTTCTTTCAACTATAGCTCTTCTGAAAACTTGCATTATTCTTAAACGTACAGAGGACACAATTTTCACCCTCTAGCATGAGTACATGCAAGTAAATATTGCTGTTCCAAAGGCTGATTCATTTCCATCACACTGTACTTGTCATTGGCCAAATAAACCAAGTCTTCTAACACAACACTGGAAACATAGCTAGTGTCTGCATATTAATTAGCCTTCCTGACCTGAATAGACTATTACCTAGGGCCCTGGCCTTCATTTCCTAAGCACCCTATACTCCACTGCAATGAACAAAATGAAAGAAAATGCCTTTATTTTGGAATTACATCTATGAAAATATTGCTTTTGCTTAAGAGATGGGACTTCTGAAAATGCCATGGAGAGTTTCTGACACTGCACAGAAGAACAGCATTGTTTTGTTCCAGATGAGGTCTTGTGCCCCCCTAAATGACTGTCACCCAAAACTTGGACTATCCTTTGTGGCTTAGAAAAAATACAGAAAGTATGGCTAGAGCTTCTATCCTTTTGACCAAATATGTGTATAACTTAAAGCTGTTCTCTATTTTAATAAAAGAAAATGAGGTAATACTATAAAAATAACTTCCTTTGATCCTAGAAACACTTTATTACAAGGTTTGCAAGCCAACTGGAATGAAAAACTTTTAAATAAAAAATTAATGCAAAAAAGCAGAGCTGGGAGATAGCTAGATTTAAGAAATATTGCCTTTTTTTTTACTCAGAGCTTCTGTAAAAAATATTTTTGTTTAAAAAAAATATGATTCCCCTTTCAACTCATTCCAGACACAATTTTACAGGTAGGCTCTGTGACTCATTAAATCCAGCTTTGAAGATGCACCACAACATAAAGTATTACAATTATCATATACCCTAAAAACATGTTTGGAATCTAACTCAGTAAAATTTATTAATGATCTGAAGAAGGTGGTAAATTCACACATGATGTTTAATTGGGAGCTACAGAGAGCAGATATATTCACAATGAATGAAGAGAAAAGCAAGGTCTTGTTTTAGTTTAGAAAAAAAATTAAAGTTACTAAATCTGTTTTAAAATTACTTGAAACTTTTTTCCTCAGAATTGTGTTTTCTTCAATTCATTTTTTCCCCAGAAAAATTATTATGCGTGTAAAATGGACACCTGGAAAGTATTCAGTCCTTTTAAAATTACAGATATACCTTCTCACTCTTCACAATGCTGCAGAGGCAACATTAGGCAGTGCTTGATTGAGCTGAGTTTGATAGTAGAGAAAAAAGAGTATTTTAAAAATACAAAGAATGTGATGTGAGAGAACAAATTAATAGGAAATGATAGTGGCAAGAAGGAGGGGAATTTGGAATGGCCTGTAAATGTTTTTAGGCAGGGAGACAATAGATTGTAAATGAAAGTAAATGAAATAAAATAAAATAAAATGCATGTATGCATTATGCCAACTCAGAAAAAATAAGTAAGGAAGAAAAGGACATGTAAATATTTGAAAGGTGACTGAGGCCATACAGGCTATGAATTCACCTGCAAGAAGACATGCAAACCCCATCATTTGCAACCTTTAAAATTGGACTGTCCATAGATCTAGAAAATGCACTCTGGAGAATAATCTAATATTACAGGGAGGTAAATTAACAGACCAGCAAGGTCTCTTCCATTCCTTATTTATGTGATAAATCCATTGTAAAAACACTTACACCATAAAAATTTATATCTTTCCACAATGTACATAGAGCAGATCTGTTCTGGAAGAGGCTGAGCAGCTGCTTGAAGGGCACAGGTACCCTGTGCTTCCAGGAGAGTCATGACAAAGCAGCGGTTATCTCCAAATTACAAAAAGAAAGAAAAAAAAAACCAAAACACTAAAGTAAAGACAGTGTCTGACAATGTTCCATGAACAGAAGCCCATTAAAACTAAGAGGACATTTGCCTTTAAATGGATGGCTATCATTATGCATGCAAAAGTGCCCAAAAATAAAAAGGCAGAGTGGCTGCATTTCGAGGAAACAGTTGAGCGGCAGCAACCATTACCTTAGCAATTGCAGCACACAGGCTCTCTGCTCTGCAGTCTAAAATGAGGACATTCCCTTTGCTGCGTGATTTACTTTCAGTAAATCCTGCAATCTTCTTTTTCCTCAGGTAAAATGTCAATGAGAAGTGTCCCAAATGTTTTCCCTGATCTTGTCAGGAGTCACTTTGTTTCCACAAGAAAAAAAAACCAGTAAAAGCCCCCAAACTTTCTGCTATGTTAACACTGCACAAAAACTCCCGAAAGAGAGGAGCTGGTATGAGATGAGAAGCTCATGCCAGGCAAGGATCACACAGGACTGCCGCAGTGCAAAGAACGGATCCAAATCAGCCTCTCCACAGCCTGAGCAATAATGTGTTCTAGCTTGGGGCCAGCATGCAGACTGCACTGCATCTCTATCAGGTTGCGGAGGTGCCACTGAGACGGAGGTTGTATGAATGAAACCCAGTGAAGACAATAGGATTTGGCCCTTTATTTAGGTGGCAGAGAGATGGTCTGCAGAATTTAAAGACTGCGTAGTACCAGAGATAATCTTATGGTTGGATGGATGGATGGATGGATGGACGGATAGATAGGCAATTTTAAGATACCACATGATACTCAGGCTTTAACAAATATATATATCTCACTACATATTTATTAAATGCTTGACCTTGCCTCTATGTGTTTATTGCATCACGCATAACTACTGGACTGTGAAAAGCAGAAAGTACCTTCTCTGTCTTGGCAGAGCATAAAGCATTGATGACTGAGTTCTTTCATTTTCCAGCAAAAAGAATGACAGAATAGATCTGAACTGATATCAAAGAAAAGGGAAAATGTTGCCTTTACATTGTTAAAAGCCGTTTCACCCATTTTTGCATTAAGCATCATTGCAATAAAGGGGGGAAAAATGCTAAGTGGCCCTTCTGCTCAAACATGGTTGGCATGGATTCAAGGAAAGTCTGCAATGAGAACTGCACTCAACCAGGAACGTGTACCTCTGCCTCCAGTTGTTTCCATCCAGCCTTTGGGTCACAGCATGGTGGTATCACCTGCTTATTCAATATTGTATCCTCATTTTACATTATTCACTGGTAGAGGTTTGTGACTTTCTTTTCCCTTCTTCATGCTGTAAGTAAGCTGTAAGTAAGGCTTCTGGCATGGGGAACAAATGGAACATTCTTAGCAAACAGGTTATTTATTCTACTGAATTTAATGTTGAGATGTAGTGTTAATTCTTTTTTTCAGGCACGTGGGAAACTGTACTTTTCAGAGACTCTCAGAGTTGCTGTGAAGTAGATGTGATATGTTCTGTTTTGCAGAGCTGCTGAGCTGGAAGTCTAGCGTGAACAAGTGTGTATTCCTATAACCATTGGTGACAGGCACGTTCCCAGGTCAGAGATTTTTTTTGGCTCAAAATCCCCATCCATTTTTCAGGAATAGGCATTTTCATGGAAATAATAATAAGAAGAAAAACGCAGGAAGACAAACCAGTGGGATTTAATAGCCTACATGTGGAGGTCAGAAGTATATTTGTAGATCAGTAAATCGAAAGCTGTATTTTAAATATCCATCTTGATGCTCAGTTCCTGAATAGAATGAAAATAACAAGACAAAGAGAATCTAAAAGGGACTGTAAGCTGATCTACTGATGCGACAGCATGACGGCAATTTATACGTGTGTCTGTTTAGTGCAGATTTACAGTAGAACCTACAATCTTAGCAGTAAAACCCTGCAATCTCAGGTGCCCTCTGAAAGTCACAGCACATGCACAGGACCAAAAAGAAGGAAAATTCCCATCAGTTTCATCCAGGACATTTTAATCTGTAATTTTCTATCAGTCAGCAAAGAGGAAGGTCATTTTGGGAAAGAAAAATGAATTGTGGTCTAACTCCACAGTTCACTGTTATGCTATTAGTATGCTCTAGTTTGTATCATCAGTTTCATAGTTAACAATATAAGCCTAGAAGTCATGTTTAGCACATTATCAGTAACTTGCCAGTGGTATTTAATTTTTAAGGACATAGGAGTTTTTCACCCCACAAGCCTAGAGCAATCTTCTGTGTTCAAAAATAGAGTTTTCTCTTGATTGCCATTCACAGGAACATACAGAGCTCCGTTTCTTAGGCTTGCACTGCATTCTCTAAACCCCATATCCCTCATTTTTCATTCTTTCCACCCCTCTAATACAGGTGACCAACCTAGTAGCCATCAGGTGATTCCTGAACAAGATTGAGCACGCACAGGCCATTTGCTCTGGCACACTCATCCAAACATTCACCTGCACAGCAGGAAAATCCTTTCCATGGAGCAATGCAGCTGTCCTGGCCAGCAGCAGGCTATGCACAGCTGGAGATACCTGCAGCCCCTCTGCCCTGGGGCTGGTCAGCCAGGGAGGATGCTGGCCATGAGAGCAGCAGAACCTTCTCACTGGGGAGCCTTCCAGGGCCACACACAGAACACCTGCAGGCAGGGATGTGAGTGGGAGGGACTGTGGGGGTTTGCTGCCAGCCTGAGGTCCTCTGATGGCACCACTGCAGTCTCAGGAGTCCTCCAGTCCCTGGGACCTGCTGGAGCAGAGTTTTTATTGTTCAATGGTTCCTCAGAGAAACTCTTTTTCCCTAGATCCAGATACTCACCTAAGACACCAGGCCTAGATTTGGGGTAAATATATAGTATCTATATAGGCGCAAAGGTAGTTGATGTCACAGCACAAAGCCTTTTTTAAGGGTATGCTCCAAATATGAAGGGATACGTAAAAGCCGAACTTAAGTAAGATTTATAACTGAAAGGCACAAGATTTATGTTATCAAAAGTGTTAAGTAAGAATTGTGTATCAATAAAGTCTAGGGCCAAGCAGTTGGCACCACAGAAGATGTACATACAGATGCTGGATATAACTTTATCTGTGGCCTCACTGATGATACAGGACCTTTTTTTTTAAGGACATCATTTGTTTCTGCCTGAAGCTTGGAGCTGGTTGCTGGGAAAGCAAAAGACTCATGAAGGAAAAAATTGAAAACATAAATTTTGGCACCATTTTACATTTACCTGGAAACTAGAGAGAACCTGCTAAAACAAACTAATCTATTTGGTTATAAATGGGCAAACACTGTCAATCTTCTCCTCAGACACTAACAAGGAGCATCAGCAGAGGAGACCAAATTCCATGCTGAAGCCTAGGGGAGACAGAGGAAGAGTCTGTGATTAGCTTATAACACAGTTCCCTGTTTGAAGAAGGCAAGACATGAGTTTTTGCTGTACTTTGAGGCTGGGGCAGGGGCAAAGAACAGTATTTTGGAATAAACTCTATTTGCTGAGAAAGGTATTTGCCATACCTCAAGCTGCTTCTGGACAGGCAGGTGGGAAAACTGGCTTCCTACCTGTGGAGCTCCTAATCCTGTACCAGCAACGCACAGGACACAGAAGGGGGGAAAGTACTGATGCATGTTTATGGAAGGGTGGAGATATGCAGATGAAGTGTTTGTTGCAATCTGAGGGAGTGATGCAGACCAGGCTCACACTACTGAGCCAGACTGGTTGTGCTGGTTCAAACTGACCATTGCCACCTCTCATGTCTCATTAGATGAGGATGCTGGGAAGGCCATCTACATTTCATATGTAACCTCTGCTCTAAAAACCACAAAGTGAGAAATTGGAAACTTCTTTGTTCTTTTCACCCTCTCTGTTCCTTGCTTCTCAAAATACCTGCAGTGCTTTTCCCTCCCCAATCATCTTTCCTTCTCACAAACAATTGCACAGCTGAGTAATCGCGTTTTGATAGTAATCCAATTTTCTAAATTTGAGATCAGTCTAGAAAAGAACAACATTCCCTTATTATAACAGTATATCACATCTCATCCCCCACTTTCAACACAGCATTCCAGCAAGTTCCCACCACCCATCTGATGAGGAAAGGAGGTAGGTAACTTTCTGCTGATGACAACATCTCTCTTGCCTGTTTGCACTGGAACCCAAGTCGAACTTTTTCCATCAAGCTTCTCAGAGGAGAAGGCCAGAGCTGCAGCATTGAATGGCTCTCTCCTCACACTGGAGCTGTCAGCTACAATCAAAGCATCCATGTATGGTATTTCCAGTGGAAAAAAAAAAGTACACAGATGTATAGTTTGCATTTATGTACTGTAGGGACACCCTTGAATCGTGTTAAAAAATGTCAGTCAAGACATCTGGTCAGCTGTCCTAATCCATATTGGGGTTTTTAGACTACTGTTATGCCCCAATATGCTTTGAACATTGCCAATATGCTTTCTCTGCAGTAGCAGCAGTGTGTCCCCTTTGGTTTCACAGCCCATCCCCGGCATTGTTTTTTATAGTGTCACGTACAGAGCAAAATGAAAAACCACATACTGTATCTCGTGTGTCTGGCTAATGAAACTGGTAGGACAAACCTTGTGTGATTAGGAACAGGGACGGATTGGCTTAGGTCTAGTTCATCTTACGGACTGCAAAAAGAATCAGCTGTCACTTGTGCCATGCAGCAGATGGACAGTTTGCATCCGATTTACATGCAGGCGCCAAAGCCTTTAGAAGCTTTGGCAGCCCACTTGCCATCAGGCAGCAGACTTTGATGTCCTGCAGATGGTTCCAGCAGCCATCTTGCGCTCGCGGTGCGCGGCGCTGTTGTGCCTCCTCGCCGGTGCCGGCCCTCTCGCTCCGGTGCCTTTGGAGCTGCCGCAGTGCCTGGTGCCTACCCAAGGCTCGGCACCCTTTGGCCGCTGCCTAGGCACAGTTGTATTTTCATTTCAATACAAAGCTCCGCTGTGCTTTGCTTTTATGGCAACTGCGTGCTCGCACCCACATTAAAAATCCTTACGGTGCCTACTGCAAGCTGTCCCCCCTCTCTCTAAGCAGAGTTTTGCTGTGCTTCACATTCCCTACCTAGAACCCCGACAAATCCACCACCCCCGCTCCTTTCAACCATAATAGCATAATTTCAGAATAACCGCTGATCCAATTTCTGTATGAATTTAGCTCACCAATGCAGCTTTGCCTTAACACGGTTCAACCCGTCCTAGGTAATGACATGGAACAAAGAGTTTTCTTCATGGTGGTCAGGCTAATCTTGCTCCATGAATAGCCCAGAGTAATCTATCAGCAGTGGAAAGCTGTGGCTGGAGGTCTTCCAAAATCAGCTCTTTCGCATTTGGTAGGAGCAGTTAGGAATTCTGACTGGCACTATTAGTCGGGAGCCATGTCACCACACTACAGAAGGGACTGCAGTTGTCCCCACTAGGTAGGATCAGACCAGCACATTCTACCACATTTTTTCATCCCTCGAGTATTACTGGAAGTTCAGCAAAAAGTCTCTGACGAGGTTTTAAGAACCAACCTAGAAGAGGCAAATTCAGTAATTGTGATTTCCAGACAGTTGTAAGTAATAGAAAATAGTGGGGGGGGGGCGGGGAGGGGGGGTTGTGGGCTGGGGGGAAAAATATACATCCATATCTACACACACACACACTCACACACAGATACACATATAAATTGTCAATTAATGTGGACTGGTTACAGCCAGCAAACAAGAAGAAAAAAATAAACAGTTAATTAGAGCTTTTGGAATCATTGTTATATATACAGTGCATCATTTGCAGGTGCTACAAAAGTGAAAAATAACCATTATAATTACTAGTATTCAAAGATTCATATTTTCCCCCATGTAATTGATTTAGGATTATCAGTTTTCTTGTAGTTATACAAAAGGCCTGTCAAGGTGTTTCCACACGTGTTTGGCTCATGCATGTTCCAAAAACAAGTCAAAATGCCATTGTATTTTACACGGCACACTTAAAGTGACTCTGAAAAATAGGCCAGGTTTTACCTGGATCGTTATCTCACTTAAATGATCTTACATATGTTTTAATTTTTTTCTTGTTCATACTTTCTTCATCTTTTTTTCCTCTCTCTTTCTTTTTTGTTAAAATACATCTGTGTTTGTTGACTGCCCCAGATTATATCTAAGTGAGGAGTGGGAGTACTTGCACCTGGTACAGTATATGTAGCTTAACAATACATATCATTACATTATTTACAGCTCATTTTATGTTATTCAATAGTAAACTGCAGATTAACCCTTTGAGAGCCTGGCTGGTGCTACTCAGAGAGGCAGAGGAGCTCGGTGTTTTTCAGGGCTGTGGGAGTACATCTATAACTGCATTCATAAAGATGGCAGTGTGCTCATTATAACGGAGATCACCACCAGAGCCAGCTAATTCCTCTCCCAGGAAATCTCGTCCGTAATCACATTCCTTACCACACCATGCTTGTACTTCTGCTGATAACACAGGTTATAAAAGAGACTCACTCAGTGCTGGAGTCAATTAATGAACAGGCTTTTTAACCTCCTTTATTGGAGTACATTCGGCACCAAAGGGACCCGATGTTGTGCTGCTGGCAGGAAAAGGGCCCAAGGAATGCCATTTCAGAATGTTTCAGGCCGGTGTCCAGTTCCCAGAAATGGGCATCACGACTGACCTCATTCAGCACTGACTCAGCAGCCTCAGCACACAGAGGAGAGGAGACGGCACTCAGATAAAGCCTGAAGAAACACTTTTCCCACTGTCCAGGGAGGAAAAGTTATCTCTGACTGAAGGACTGATGGATTCAGGCATCACCTTCACTTCCCCTGCAGCTGGAAAAGGCCATGAGTCACAATCTCTTATTGTGATTGCATTTTTGGAGTGGTCTGGGCTTTTTATGGGGGAGAGAGGGAGAAAGGCAGGGAAGTTACACAAAAACAGGCAATATAGAAGAGTAAATGAGAATGGCAGGATCTGGGGGTGACAGACATCAGGACAGGGAAACCTGAATACACAGTGCCATGCAAAACCTTTCCCTCTATTTTAGTAATATTCAGCGTGGTCACGCCAGGCAGAGAAATGCACAAACTGGCCTTTCCTTTCTCCAGCAATTTGCTTGGCATACAGCACACGTATCTGTCAAAATGTTGTGTATGCCATGCGGTGCTGAGATAATTCTTCTGTGGTAAGCACCGAAGTAGGAAGGGGCTCCTGCATCATAACACTCCTATTCCTAACCTTTAAATACTCATCAATATCTCTGTTGCTGAATTAATCAGTCTCAAGATTATCAGCAATTTAGTTGCATTTTGTTGGTAATTAGCTTGATAAATTAGCATCTGCAATATAAAAGTTGACATCTTATTGTTCCCTCAGTTTTATGGTACTTCTGGAAAAAAACAACAAACAAACAAACAAAAAAAACCCCAAAAAAGCAAAACAAACCAACCAAACAGCAGCTTATTTTAAAAAATGATCATTTCTATTACAATAAAGACAGATACCAAAACCAAAGTTTTACAAGCTTAGTAGCTGACAGAAGCAAGCTCCATTGATATCTACTGGGCAAAATATCAAAGATGAATAGCTCATAACGCAAACTTCAAAAGTACGGTTTAAAAACTAAAATTTGAATCCGTTCGCTGTGGGCAGCTGCTTCTTGTGAGTAAAATAAAATAAATGTTCAATGAATTAATTTTCCACATTTTCTGTAGAAAAACTGACAAACTTTGAAACATGAGGGAATTGAGAATTAATAGGAAATAAATGTATTTACTCCAGCAAATCTCTCAAAGCTATCTGAATTTTCTCATATCAGGTAAAAAAATTTAAATCTTTTCTTCTAACCCCACTCTTCTGTTCTGGGCCATATTGCTACATCTTGGGGACACCCCATTGTGCAGGACACTAATGCCTTTCTCTGTTTTGGGGGCAATCAAGCAGCAACCAAAGGCAAACCCACACTCCCATTTCCTCCTTTTCATGATGAAAGGAAAGAGTGGGTAGGTATCTTTCTCAGAAAAAAAAAAAAAAATAAAATATAGCAATTTACCAGTACAGGTGTGGTATTATAAACTGAAAATTCCTCAGCATTTTGCCTTAGCCATTATTCCTGATGTAGAAAACTGTGCTAGTAGAAACATTCCTATTAATCTGAATTTGAGATATTTCATACAATGTATATTACCTTTCTGCTGCCTGCAACCTTCTGCCAGGTTTTTTTTCCCCCTTTTTTAGGAGGTGCTTTGAGAGGAATATACCATGAGAACAATACACAGCTGCTGCTGTATAGAGATATCTAATTGTCAATATTGTGGAATTTCTACAGCTTATTACTTGCATTCAGTCTAATTCTGGGCAAATTGCCAGTCACTTCAGGGACATTCAAGTGAGCCATATTACACGTGGTACGGCATCACAGCTTTAAGATACCCGGCTGTTTTGCCTCTGGCCAGGGAATGTTTGTACCAATGCTACTGAGTGAAGGGGGGTAACTACAAATAAAATAAAATTTGTATTTTTTCAAGTGGGCTGCATTTCAAGCCCAGATGTTAGTAATGAAAGATTCAATTTAAGGATTTAAATTACAAATAAATAAAGTATGAAACAGATGTGATTTTTAAGGAAGTTCAAATTATCCAGGAAGAAAAATATCTCTGTGCATGACAAAGTAATAGGGATTGTCTTGAGAGTCTGTTGAAAACAATCTGCTGTGCTAGATACACCCTAAGGACAGGATTGGTTTGGAATGGGAAGGACTGGTGGAGCTTGTCATTAAACAAAAATTGTGTTTAATAAAACTTTATAACCGTGATTAATCCTATGAGGCCCTAAAGGAGTTTGCAGTTTCTGATAAACACATTTTCCTTGTTTGCAATGGTAATGATATTTTGAAGTGAATGGAATTGGAACAAAAAACTCTAAGGGTAAAAAAGGACTTGTCAGGTACCACCTATGAAGAAATTACCATGGCACAAAAGAAAGAAGGGCCACCCACAAGGGAAACCTTAGATTATACGTTTGAAAGAAGCGGGGTGGGGGGGGAAATTATGTGTTGATACAGGTCTCTCTTTACGGTAGTTTGATCACCACAGAATTGCCTATAAAACCCACAGAAATTATTCGAGGCCATCTCGCATGTGAAGATTAGAATCCCTCATGTACGATGCAGGTGCTCACTGGCAGAAGAATTAAGCTGCTGCAGTAATTTTAAGCCACGTGTACGCAGAGAGCAGGGAACGTCACTCAGTGTGTTTGCTTTGCTGACCAGCACAAAGTCCCAGGGCTGCATGTTTAAAAAGTCACATTTTGCAGGGAGAGCGTGCAAGCAGTAGCTGTTGATGGTGATGACGATTAAGGATCTCATTCAGCAAGGTGTTGAAGAACACAGCTGGCTTTAAGCAGTGGGAGACATGCACCTCCTTATGTGCTGCATGGACTTGGCCTGAGGAGGAGTCCATGCATTCCTTGCTACCAGAAAAATAATTTTTAAGGGTTCTGCAAGTGATTAAGAAATCTGTGTGCAGAAATCAAAGGTAGAAGGATGGAATAGCACATTATAGAAACAAATATAGAAATATTTGCTAGTCCCTCAAAAGGGTGTGGTATAGAACCATTACACAGTGAGGTGAAAGTAAACCAGGTCAAAATACCTGCAGTAATGGTGTGCTGAGCATGTCTTTTACCTGATTTTATTTTGAGAGGCCATCTGTAGTAAGATTTCTTTTTATTATTCGTGCTACTATTAAATTCTGTCTGTGCTACTTATCAGCCCTAGAATGAGCAATTCCACCTCCCTTGCAGAAAAAAAACCAAAATCTACAAACCAAAAATCCAATAAAAACAAACAGCTTCCTCTGGTATGAATACTCTAGTACTTCCCTGAATTGTCAGAAGCCCTTTCTGTTTGTCTTCATTTGGGACAAAGCCACATTTAGAAGTGCTCTCTTCAGCTGGGAAGTGTTTGTGTTTCTTTTTAATTGGAGAGAATAAACGCTTTCAAGCTATGCTAAAACTTTTTTTTTTTTTTTTTTAATTTGCCTTTTTATTTTTCTCAGTTTTATTCTATAGGGGTTATATTTGCTTGAGACCTTTTGAGTCCAGTTTCCTTGCCTGGCTTCTATCTGAGTTTAATATCAAAAGGTAGAGTGCAGCACAGCTTGCTACCTCCTTGCTCTTTGTGACAAATTTTTCATTTCCTACATCATTCACAATTTCTTGCTGTAATTTCATATGGCCTGTATAGCACTGTATATATCTAGACCATAAACAGAGACAAAATCAGGTTGAGCTTTTATGAAAATGCGTCCTATTAAAGTGCAAATTTCTTTGCACCACCATATCACAAGCAGCTTTCACAGGAAAAGAAAAGAGTGTCAATCCAGCGTCGGCACATGGGTGGCTCCAATGACCCAAAAGGCCTTTACAATCTCCAGCTTCTATGATTCCATAAAGATATGGCGCTTCAAGGCAAAGCAAGAAATACTTTTTTCCATCAATCGTCAAATATTTCAGATACTTCTATTATTAAGCATAACATAAAAACATGAAAAGCAAAACTGTGTTGTAGGGTGAAAAGAAAACATAGAGCACTCAATTGCATACACTGTTACTTTCTAGATTAACAAGAAAATGTGTTTTTGAGGAGATGATGGGGGACATTATACGGATATGTAGGTGTCTTCTCTTCATGGAAAAAAGCTTTTGTTTGTGAAGCACAGAAATCCACACAAAGAAAAAAAGAGAAAGAAAACTAAACCAAAACCAAGCCAACACAACAGATTTGTATTCCCTTCTGGCACAGAGTCCTGATACTTGCAGTGGAAAAGAAGGAACCTCAGTACCTTTCAAAAACACAGTCTCTCAGGGATCATCTCCACAAACCATGTGCACCTTTAACTAGCTTACACGAGGAAGGCTAACATAAAAAAAAATCTGGAAGCATCTCCCTATCAAAACCTATTAGTTAATGCTTCCTTCATAGCAGCACACTAGCAGAAAAGCATTGGATCCTGAAATAGTCACAACTTTAAGGTGGCATTCATATCCTTCTGAGACTGATTGGAACCAGGGTCCAGAGAAGACTTTGGAGGTGTGCTCAAAGATAAGTTTATTTTTCTACATCATACATTTGTTGGCCCTCTGATATTTTTTGCTTGTTTTTTCAAGCTATATTATCTTTAATTCTAATTTTCTTGTAGTGGTTAGTGCTGAATTGTATTTTTCCCCCTTCAGATTCTAAGGTAATCATTTGAGGGCTTACCTTCCAGTTAAATGAATTCCATACTGACAGTGTTACTTTACAATAGGAATACAAGCAGAATAACAATTTATCATTTTTTGTACGGCTGTGTACAGAACAGTGGCTCTGTTTCTTGTATTATTATTACAGCAGCAATTAAAAGTGCCAGGCAGGGACCAGTCCCCACTGCATTATGTTCTATTTAAACATAAAGTTCAGCCTCTGTAATAAGTTTACAGTCTCTCTTACTCAGTGCCAGACCTTCCTGCCCTCACAAACACACTGGCTTCTTGCTATATCATCTTCAAAGGGTGACCTGAGGATGCCCTTGATACCAGGCTTGTCTGCCATGAAGACCCAGACAGTAAACACTGTCTGTTCCTGGGCTCCAGGGTAGGCAGGAACACCCCACAGAGCCTGGCAGCAGGAACACAAAGCCCACAGACTGCCTGCGAGGCCACCGAGAGTTGGGCTGCAGCATCACCTGTAGCCGTGGCTCTGGAGATGCCCTTCCACCCCACAATTTCAGCAGAGGGTTGTCTACCTCTGGTTACAACTGCACCATGGGGGAAAGATGATGCTCTTTCCCATACTTTATAATACATACCCAAGGACCTCCTCACACAGCTTAACATATCCTTTTCTATGGTCTTTTAAGCACAAGTGCACATCTGCAGAAATATTTCTAAAGCTATATGTAAAGTTTAATGTATAGTGCATAAATAACAGATGCACAAGTGCATCTTGAGATGAACAAATTCTGTGAACATATTCATAATTAGAGATTATAACACATTGCAGACTTCAGGAAAGATATTTTCTATGAGGAATTACAGGCATCAATACATCACAGAGTGAGGGGCTAGATTTAGATCACGAATCTCTTTTTCCAATTTATAAAGCTGCCAAAGTTGACACAAGAGTAGGTAAATTAATTGATGGGCCTTGTGCTATAAAGGTGTAGGTTTAAAATGTAAGCCTCAATACGCCACACGTCCTGTCGAGCCTGAGGAACATGAGGCTCCCTATGGATTAGCTTATCACAGAGATGGGAGAAGTCCTGTGAGGCAGACTATTTTGCCTGTGGGGTTTATTATATCCATGCCCTGGGTTTATTCCCCTGTGGTGCAGTGCCTGCCTGATGCTGAGAGCTTGTGTGCTCCCACCAGCACAGCTCCAGGGGCTCACCATGCTTTGGGACCCTGGCTAACGCACACACACATGTGTGGAGGTACCAGCCTTCTCAGAGCTCCTTTTGGATTACTCACACCAAACTTCACTGCGCCTCCTGGGCCTGCCATTCTACATGCTTTGCATGAACAGGTTAAAGCACAAATACAGGTGCTGCAGGTCAGGACAGCGTGGGAAAGCCTGCGTGTTTTTTGCCAATACCACACCTGATCTATGGGATAAAAAGACCACTTTGGCTTCCAAGGACCTCAACCTGACAGCTTTCATGAGCACTGAATCCACTTTCAAAAAATGGAACCCCTCAATGGAATTAAAGCCTTGGAATACAGTTGTCTGTTATTTATTCTATATTTAATAATCCTTCTCTATGACACACATTGGAGGTATAGGAGATGCTCTCATAAACTTTTTAAAATAAACCCATTTCTTTCCCAGGAGGTTCCACCTGACACAAGCCATTACTGAAGATTGACAGGAAAGTGTGCTGGTAGCCAAGACATGCTCTAAGACAAGAAGAAAATACTTAAATGATTTATTTGTGGTAAGGCATTTGAGAAGCTGTTTGGCCTGCACAGAAAGGAGTGGGGTACTCTACCTCCAAACTGAGGCAACAATTTGGGGGGAAAAATTGAAATACAGAACTTGCCAATTTGTTGCATGCATTAGTTATCAAAACAAGTGTTTGCTTTTTCACAGCTATTAGCCAGGTATCACTGGTTTCAACTAGCAAGTAGGAAAACATAAGGACCATCAAGTGCCCTTGGGAACCCTACTCTCCCAGGAAGGGGAAGGGGGAGTTATTTTGATTACCCAGTGTGTAGTAGGAGGCTGACAGCAGATCATGTTGAATCATTTCAAAGTTCAATGCAAACTCAACAGAAGTACAGAGGTAAGAAGCCGGGGAATCCTCCCAGGAGTTTAGGTTGCAGGAAATAAAGCCTAAATCAATGCCCCACCAAGGATGCCTATCAGCAGACCATTAATAAGAAAAAAACTGGTGTTACTTCTCCTAAACAGAGGAACAGTTTTTCTCCCAGAGCTGCTGATTTGGCAAAGGGAAGGGATTCGGTTCTAGGTCTGTACTCGATTAGACCGTAAATCATGAAGTAAAAGATCCCCCAGGCAGTCTTCCAGAATGGCCAAGAACCCTTTTCTGAAGGGTCAGAAAAATCTTTCCACTGTATATGCAAAGATGAAAGGGTTGATACAACTTTTTTTTTTTTCTTCTGAGTTACAAGTGGCTAAACACAAAACAACAATAGACAAAAAGTAAGACTTAAAATATTGTTAATTTTTTAATGTCTGTAAGCAAACTTTCCCTCTAATATTAGAAAAACATTCTAATATTAGAAAAATTACTGGGAGGATAAATCTGTCATTTTTTAGAACAATTTTTTTCAACTTGTTTTTAAGGAAGGGAAAATAGATGGGATATGGAAAGGTGCATGAGCCAGGCTGTGCAGTAGAGGTTGCTTGGAGGTTTAATTTTAATGAGAGCTGCTGCCTCTTTTTATGCCTGCTAGATTTAAACCACCTTACACCACTAACAAATCCAAGGCAGCAAAGCACATCAACATGTGCTGAGCCCAACCTCATTCAGATTACTCACACACCCAACAAAAATCATGTGCTTGTGTGTTTTTCTGTGCTTCTCACCACAGAACCAGAAGAAATTTAGAAATATTTTCACTCTGGAATGAAATTAAGAATTTGGGAGTAGTCAGCAGAGGCTTTTTCTAAAAAAACCTTCATTTCTTTGTGTCTCTGCAACTTGACATTCTGCTGTTTCTGCCATTTGCATCTTGTTAATGCTGGGCAGGTGTTTTCCAATGCAGGATTTTCCATTTGCAGGATGTCAGAGGGACACACATAGGACAGTGGGATTCTTGGAAGCTGCAAGGGACTGGCAGCCTCTGAAGCTGCATGAGAAACAGCACGATGTCAACATTTACTCTTCAAAATGTTTTAAGGTTCAGATGTTGCATCATGTATTTGGCTAAATTAAATTTCCCGGCAACTGTTTCCTTAAGCAAACATTTGCTTTCAAACCAATCCCAGATTTTTTATTTTTTATTTCCCCCCTCAATATAATATCTGATTCAGCAGATTTTAAATACTCAATATATCTTTAAATGCCAATGCACAACAAGTATAGCAGGTGTTTAATTGTGGTTTAAATATCCACATTTTTCACATTTTACAATCACAATTAAAATTAAGCAATAACACCAAAGGAGTTCCGGTATGCAGCAATAATACTTACCCATATAGTGAAATTGATAAGGATCCAGATATAATGATGCCCATTGTAGTAACCCTGTGGTGACTGATTGCTATTCTGCTGTTAGCAAACAACTAAGAAATACTTTATTTTTTTCAGAATTATCAATTTGTTTCTAGGGTATGAGAACAATGAAAACCTTGAGGGAGAAAGCAATAGTTAGTGAGGTATTAAAACAGTTCTATAACTAATAAAAACACTAAATCAAGTTAGATATGCAGCAGTGTGTCATTTCTATTTTAATAAAAAAGTACATTATTCTCTCCTCAAAATTACAAAATTTTATTTTTTTTAGTCGTTGCCAGCATAATCGGAAAGTTAAAAAAAGTCATAAATCTACAGTTTCTGAAACTGTCATTTATGTGATTTCTATTCTTTAAAAAGACTGAGTATAGCACATGTATTCATAAAGCAATCTTTTTGAAAACTTATTTGCATCATTGCTTAGATTTTTTTTAAGGGAAGAGCAAGGGGAATTTCAGATAAAAAAATGCTTGAGTTTTCTAACATCTCCATACATGAGTGATCTGTGAAACACATTCTGAGGAGCTATACCTCCTACACATATTGTACGAGATACTAAAATAAATCTAATGGATTCATACTGCACCACAAATCCTGTGGTATGGGGAAATCAACAGACAAACTGAGCTCCTCTAATGCAGAGACCTAAGTAATAAAATTTACCATTCAAAGAATAACTGATAGTATCATCACAAATTAACATGAAAAAGATCATATTCCTCATCTTCCAAAAATGCAGAGCAAGAGATAAGGGACTGTCACATGGCTGGGAATGGTATTTTTATAATTTGGGTGATCTGAAATTCATTGCTTATTAATATTTAATAACTCAATCCCATACTCCTTGCTCAAGTATATTTCCCACAGAGGCCTATAACATGTACAGATATATAGAAACAAAATTCAACATGTATTTAGGAACAATGATAAATAACCCTAGGTATTGGTACAATTCTGGTGAGAAGGGCCAGAGGGAAGTGGCAGCTGCCATGAAAGATTAGAGAAAGGGAAAATTTAAAACTTCTTAACAATGGTACTCCTTCCAGACATGCCGAAACAGGCACACCACAACACTTCAAGCTTCATTTTCTGCTCTGTTGCCTGTACCACCAATAATATTAATTCTATTGTGTAGCTGGGAGACCTGTAGCTTTATGGAAAATTTAACCTGGATGGAGCCATACTGCCCACTCTTCCCTTTCTTCCTGAAGTTAGAGGGAAAATCTGAGATTTTACTGGGCAAGGCGAATGGAATGGTCACCAGTACACTGCTGCTTTCCCTTCCTTCATGTCCCACCTCAACTCTCCTGGACATACAGGGATAGTGTTAATCAAGAGTATATGTAGATATATATAACAGGATAAGATGATCTGGAGCTGTTCAGCCAAAATATGGATGCTCAGTCAAATTCACCTTCCTTCTTCATATCCTTTCCAATGAAAATGTTTCACTTTATAAAAATACCAAGACAATGGAGGTTTTTAAAAAAGAAAACAGAAACCAAACAGGAATCTAACTGTCAGAAGCATTTTGACAGTCTTAAAAGCATGTTTTTGTTGACTAAGTGAAAGTCCAGCCTGCCTTCCACAGCTGACAGGTCCTTGGATTTGGACTTTGAAAACATTCCTGAGATGTTAACATTTCATCCAAGTCAAGAAAATGTTTACATTTCCAAAGTTCTTGTTGAATGGAAACATGATTTTTTGCCCAGGTCTAGCAGATTAGCCTGCTTCCAAAATAAAGCTTTGGTGAGGAGGAGAGACAAAGAGTGGAAAGGACCAGGATGCAGAAAAGCTGCCATGTAGAAGACTCCAAATTTCAATGAGAATACATGTTAAGGATGGGGTGAGCTTGGAGAGAAATGAGTGGGAAAAAATTCTCTGGTGTTGGTTGGCTGATGTATGGCCATTGTATAAATAGGTTGTGATTAAGAGGCAGTTCCCATCATAAAAAGTTTACAGTGTAAATAATTCAAGAACACAAAGGACCAAAGAAAAACACAATTTGTGGATGGGAAACCAAGGTACTTTGCTGCCACTCTACTCTGTGTCCTTCTTATCTGACCCACTGAGCCTTTTCTCACAAATGCATTTTTGATGTGCTTAACAAAATGCATTCACTTCATGCAGTTGGCAGACTTAGTTGTTGCATCAAAAATAGTTAATGGCAAGTATCAGCATTTTTATATTTCTTTCCTTGTGCAAGTATTTAATAACAGGGAAATAGCAAACAACAGCTGCGTAAAGGGAAAGAGCAGTATAAATGAATGCTCATCCTGCATCACAGGGAATGATAGAAGCCTAAGACTCAGACTGGGAAATTCCCCCAGATTGCAACCAGGTGCTTTTGTGAGCAGTAAGTTTGCCACTCAAAACTGGTCTGGAGAAATCTGAGGGGTGTTACTGTTCACAAGGTACCTTGTGCATAGAGGGGATCATATAAGGGAAGCACGAGTCTGCCTGTAAGTAGCAAAGACAAAAAAAAAAAAAAAAACAAAACTCCAAAATTGAGGGATCTAAACAAACTAGGGATACCAAACAGATCTCGTTGGGACAAAAATAATCTGAAGGTCTGCATGCAGGACAGCATGTTGAGAATGACTCCAGCTCTATTGGAACCAAACTGCCCCTGACATCCCTGAAGACGAGAGCTTTTGCCCAGCTGGGAAAGTCTGACTTGCATTGCCTTTGCCTTTGATGGCAATACTGAGCCTCATTTTATGAGAGTTGTGGATAAAGAGGGTTCTTTTTTTTTTTTTTCCTCTTTCTAGGCTTCCTTGATCTGATCATGACGCAAAAAACCTAATTACAGCAATTAATACAGAATTAGAATAGTTTCATGCTAACTCTGTGAGTAGCTTTCTAGCAGCAGATTGCTTAGAGATACAGGGTTTGAAGCAAACTCTAAAGCTCTTATTTTCCTGATTACAGCTGTTGAAAAACTAACATGTTGGTCCTCAGAATGAAGAGAGAAAGATGACTATGAAGCCCGTGTGAGTATATTATTCTGCAAAGTGCAGCAATACATTAATATAGACAGAGGCTTACAAAGGAACTAAGGAATGTGCTCAGAAGCCAAATCCCGTTGCATTCTCAGGCTCTTTACTACTTTTTGGTGTCGAAAAATTATGCCTACCTGGTTATTTCCCTTTAACGTCACCAGAGGGATAGACAAATCTAAATGGGAAAACAAAAGAGGGAGAAGTAAAGGGAAGGAGTCAGCTGCAAATGTTCTTCAGGAACTTAAAACAATGTTAGGCAAAAATCTAACTAGTCCAGAGAATATAACACATGATAACAGCACGACCTCAAATGACTCGCTCTCCATTTAAACTTTAACATCTAGGTCTCTATAGGAATTAGCATACACACTCTGGACACTCATTACCCATGCTTGGTTTTGTATAGCACACAAAAAAAAGGCAAGAGAAAGAAAGTGTAAACTCTTGCCAGCGTATTGTTTGCTGGCAATAGCAAGCAAACTGAATACTGAGTGGTCATGCTTCATCCAACAAGCATAACTGCTAGCCAAATGCAGGCTTACAATTGTTTGGATAAAAAAGAGACTACCATCCATTCACCTCTGTATTAAGGATTTGATGAACTGTGCTGCAGCAAGCTAGGAATCAATCTTTTGGAAAGAACCGATATGAACATTTACTACAGGATGTGGCAAAGGGTATGAACTTCTCACATGCACAATTTCCAAGAGGAAGTAACTATAAGCATCAGATGCTATGGCTCCTATTGACAGGGATTGAAAAAATATCCCAAACAGCTTCAACGGTGGGAACCATATGTGACCCCAAAAAAAACTTCGGTTCTCTTTTCTCAATGCTTTAAGAGACTGAAGATACAGGAGCTAGGCTTACTTCTCTAGCAGCTTAACCCCTTCCTCTGCCTCCTCAGGGCAGGGAATCCTCTGCTGCATCAGGGGAAGTGCAGGGAATCAAATGGGCTTGCACCCTCTCCTTCCAGTTAGTGCAGTTTTAAAACACTACACCAAAATAATGCTTTTTCATGGCAGTATGCACTGTTTCAGCTCAAAATGTCCACCCAGGGCTTCAGTAAAAGAAAGCAGCACCCCTAAAAGGGGGAGTCAGTGCAGCACAAAAATGGAGCAAGCTGGAAAGAGAAAACTTGAAACAACCCCTGCTTCTATAACCAGTCCAAGCAATAGAGAGATGAAGCTCCTTGCAATAGGTGATTTGGAGCACACTCTTGAGAGAAAAATTGGGTGAAGGAGAAGCAGTAGCAGCAATACTTTTTCCCCTGTTGTGGCAATGTAACTTTTAGGAATGGAAAAAGAATCTGGACCGTGACCTGGACTGAACTGTTGTGGTACTCTAGCAAGTTTGTATTTGGTGTGAAATTCCATTATATATTCAAAGCACTCTGCATGTATAATTTGTGAAAAAACCCTCAAGATAAGGTCATAATTCCTGTAACTTAGAATAATACAACCTGTCAAGAACAGAGATGTGTCCAAAAAAAATTCTGAGTGTGCAATCTGAAAATGTATGATACTAAAGAAGCTCTCTTAAACAAATAATCATTAATGGAACAAACCTGTTAAGATAATTCTTTTTCCATGCTCATATGTTACAGGTTTAATAGATTTTTACTGTATTAGGACAGAAATGCACTTTCACTTTCCATAGCTAATCTTGAAGGAACACACATTAACATACTGTATTTTTCTGCTGTAATAATGGACATTACAACTAAGACAGTATTATGCTCATTATGAACCTAATAACTAACACATGATCACAAAGCATAACTATGTTAACACTTTCCTGCAGAAATGCAAAATGAATAACACCTCTGTTAGGATGATTATTAAAAAGAATTTTGCTTATTAGAAGAGAAAACCCTGTACAGTCTTTCCTAAGAAAGCTTCACAATGCTTAGAACATACCTGATGTCCAGTATCCACAGTGTTAGTCACCTCTGTATGTGAATTTGCTGCAGAAGCAGGGATTGGGTATTAAAATGAGGGTACGAACATATTTTGCATTAAAAAAAAAATAGACAAAACCAAAACAATGCAAAACAAAAACCAAACCAAACAAAAAAACCCCCATGCCCAATCTGTGACAAAACTCCCAAGGTTCATAAAATGGCCTCAGGACTCGCTTTGGTTCCAGAGACTCAGTATGAATATAAATGGAGTCAGTGGGTGATAACTGGAACTCAAGAGCCAAACTACCATGTTTTCTGGTAATTCAAATGTCTGAACACTGAATACTGGAGTTTATTCTGCTTGACCTGATAAGCACTGAGAGACCCAACCTGAGTCTACAGCTACACTCTCTTCACAAAACACATGGAGAAGTATCTTCACTTGGACTGACCTGCCAACCATTCTGCTACATCTTCACCGGTCAGATTAAATGCTTTGCAGTCCTCATGCTCCACTTAAATGTCCCACTTCACACATTCCCAGTCCTCATGGCACTTGTTAACCATCCTTATCTTAAATAGCTGTTGTCATCTTCTTCCTACTTCTGGTATCTCCTTGTCATCTCTAGCTTTTCTTTTTGCTCCTCCTGCTTTTTTTTTTCTATGAACATACATAACCATATCCACAGGCTCGAAATAACATCAGTGGCTGTTGGTGACCTGGTGTTGACAGCACAACTCACAGTTTTGCTCTTTTTTCCACCTGGCAGCAATAATCAGAGGAAATATTCCTTCCTCACCCCAAATGTTTATCTTTACTGGCTCTGTTATCACCTTGGAACAAGAGAACGCACATGGCTCCTGCTGCACCTTCCCGATTTTCCTGCTTACAAACTAGTGTTGGTGTTAATCTTTTGCCCTACTTTTCATCAATGTTACATCTTTCCCCTTTGTACTCTTCAAGTCCAATCAATAGGTTTCAGAGTCATCGAGACTTAACCTCTTTCCAGCAAGCTCTAAAGAGGCAAGCAACAAAGGAAGAGAAAAACAGAAATGGGAATGGATGGAAAATTGCTTTCTTTCAAAGAGTTCACACATGTACTTGGATGAGTTAGGTATTCTTTCCAAGATAAATCCCTTAAAGTGCTATTCAGGAAAATGTCAGGAGTGTAGAAATGGACAAGCATTTGCATAACATCTCTGGGAATTATTAGACTAGAGCAAGAATTAACATCAGGGCAGCACAGGAAGTACCATATTATTTTATCTCAGGCCCACACAGGGCGAATGTCTCATGCAGATGACATGGTACAGGTACTGACCCATCAAAGAATGATTTCAAAAGTTGTTTAAAGATACCTGCTAATATCCCAATAGGCATGCTAAGGCACAGTTTTAAAAGAACTTCTAGGAAGTAACACAGCTGGTATTTTTGTCAGTGGCAGCAGCTCTAGGTAGGTCAGGTTGAATTGGAAGACGTGGTGAATTAGGTCCACATGCTTTGGAAACTGATCTTTTCTTGGTGGTGTAAACTGTACCATACGATAGAGGACTGTCATGAATGCACAGAAACCTATTTCTCTGACATTATTACAAGCATCTGATGACATCCCAAGTAACCCTGAAGAGTATTTCTATATCTGTCACACTAGAAGAAGTTTGTCCGCCCGAGCTGTTCACAGACGAAAGCCCTTTTCTCTTTCCAGTTTATTTTTTTCCTGAGTGTTTATTATCCCTTATTGTTACTACAAGGCATAGGCACTGCAGTGAATGATGATACTGGGTAAAAAGAGTTAACAGAAATTTTTTTTCCTGAAGAAAATATAACCATCTTTGTAGTAATATGCAAGCTACTGAACCCTATCCTAGTCAAACATCTTCCCAATTTGTGAGTAGGCATGACATTGTCCAAATACAGGGAGATGGTGTAGGAGCCAATAAGGAACTTCCAGTCCTGAGCTCTGAGACCCCAGCTGGGAATGGCAAAACAGCTCTCAGCTTTCAGGTTACACATGAACAGTTAATGGAATATGCCACTGCTAATCTACAGCAGGTCATGACTGGAGCTAGCCCAAAAAAGTTTAAAAGCTTCCACAAATGTGCTGGTTGTGTTTGCCTGGTAGAAGAGAGAAAGAAAGATGAGAGCAGGAGAGAGAGGAAATTGCTCTTACTTGTCTTCTCTTTGGAACCTGCTCACAAAAGACAGCAAGATTACACCTGTGTGTTGCTAGAGGACATGAAATGATTCACACGAGCACCTCTCACTGTCAGAACAGAAAAACAGTACTTTTATTCTCTGACTCCAGTATTTATAGGTTCTCCACAATGACCAGGGATTGGATAATTAAGTTACCACCTTCCCAAGCACACTGGTCATGAGAAATGTCCATCAAAAGATGTTTCTTAGAAGGTATGTGATAAACAACTTATGCTTATAGAACTTTCATGGGAAAGTAACTAAAACTATGAAAACATTATCAGAAGGCTTCAATTTCCAGGGTGACACCTGTGCTAACTCCCTTCTGACACTCGGTGGTGCAGGGGCAAAGATATCATTGAAATAGCTACATTTTTGAACCACCCATAACTTTTTTTATATAATTTTTTCTGCTTTATTCTGATATTTAACTTCCCTTAAAACAAGTTACTTCTGGCTTTTTTTCAAGACATGGAGAATCAGAAGTCCTGAAAAGCTTTTCTCTGCTTCTTAATGTCTAGATGTTCCTGTCCTGTCCCCTCTTCCAGCACCCTGCTATCCAGTATTCCCAGGCTACAGAAGAAATAAACCTGAAATAAAACCCACCATCAAAATCTGGATATTTTCCTTCCACTGCAAAATAATGTTTCTGAAGTATCTTTCCATGGAGTACAGATCTTTTAAGTACAACAGGTGTGTATTGATGAGATATGAGTCAGCTGGTGCAGTTGCAATGTCTTTGCTGGGGGGCTGAAGGCAGCAATGCCAACATCTGCCAGGGCTGGATGGCTGATTCAGCTGTAGTCCCATTCAAAATATCATCATCCATATATATCTTACTACTTATATCAGAATTGTGTAGTTCCACAACACTGTCCATCAAAAGACAAGAATGTACAGATAATTTAACTGCAGAAAAAACTCAGAATTAATAATCAAGTAAACTATGTGGAAGATAAAAAGGAAATAACTAACAGCCAGAATAGATTTATTAAGAATAAATCATGTCAGACCAGACTAATTTCCTTCTGTGAAATGAAAACAATGTACATAGATAGGGAAAGTAGTCAAAGCTCTGTATATTGATTTTAATAAGTATTTGACAAACTTTAATTGGGCTTCCTCATAGGCATACTCAGCATTTTGCAAACATTGCAAAAATTACCGTAAAGCGGTTACAAAATTGTTCCAAAAAAACTCACTGAGGAGATTCATAACCTGCTCTATTCCCATAGTGGAGGAATAGGATTCACATGGGGCTTTTTTGAATCCAATATTACTTCCTACTTCCAGTAATGCTTTAGAACCTCAATGCTTTTGTGACCTGCTGGTCACAACAACCTTACAGCTCTAGTAAGCACATTAAAAGACAGCACTGGAATTCAAAACCTCCTTTAGAAGCTGGAGAAATTTTGTAAAAGAAGTAAAGATGCACAAGAAGACAGTCATCTGCATCCAGAAGAGAGAGAAGAGACAGCTGAGAGCAGCATATCTGAAAAGGGTTCAGAATTTGTAACATATCACATGGTAAACACAAGCCAGAAATTCTGTGCTATCGTGAAAAAGTCAAGAAATAAACTGGCATGTGTAAATGGAAACAGGTATCTACATGTCAACACGAGCCTTGATGCAGCCCTTCTGCTCTACTGATGCCTGTTAAGACTGAAGGTAGAAGTCAGTTCTGATACCAATGAGACCTCAGTTTTGCAAAACATACTTCAAGGAAGGTGTGAGGTATACAAGACTTCCTCCAGCAACAATAAAGTGAAAACTTATTCCTTTAAGAGAGACTACAAGAACTGGGATAATTTATTTATGTAAGAAAATAAACAGATGCAGGCAATAATAAGAATCTTCAGGTATAAAAAGCTACTGTAAACAGGAATAAAATAAGGTGTACTGATGCAAAATAACAGGATTAAAATGCAACAAGGGAGATTCAAGCCAGATATTAAGAAAAAACTCTATAATGCTAAAAATGGCAAAAGACCAAAATAAAGGCCAATGAGGACTGGTAGAGCTTCAGCTGCAAGATTTTAGGAAGACCTTTTGGCAGACCTCTTCTTTGTAGTCTTGTCCACCCCAATTCCTATTTTTGAATTTCAAAGTGAGGTTTCACTACACTCAAGGTGGCTCATACCCTTGACAGTGTTTGGGACACAGTGCTGCAGAGGCATAGATGTGACTCAGGTGGCAGTCACACTGTTAGAGTGCATGAAGGAAGGTATGGGCCCCTGGGATGGGATGCTATAGACTGGGACAGCGTGGTTCTGCTTCAGCCCTGTCGCCTGAAAACCAGTCTGAACCTGTCTGATCAGGAGAGCTAAGGCCTGAGAAGATGCAACTGTTCCACACAGAAAGAGATGCTGAGAACTACTCTGGGTCTTCAGCTCCCAAGTCAATGTGATTTGTGTTAATAAATAAGTTGAATACATGTGAAATTCTACCCAAAACATCAAGCACTAAGAAATTAAACATTTTTCTAGCCACGCACTCATTAATGTGAATTATCACAGATGTATCCACTCCATACTCAAAATACACTGTGCTACTAAATGTGGGCACTTCAACAGTAAAAAGACCTGCATTTGGTACATACTTCCACTCCTAGGTGTGCCAATTTTCTGAACTACTTCTCCCTAGACTCTCTGGAATATATGTGTAGGGAATTTAGCTCAGTTCTGTTGGTGATGTGCTATACATGCTGCATTGTATGCAACATATGCATATCCTTCTGCATTTGAAGAGCAAGATAATGGGATTACGTTCAGGTCTGGTGCAGCAATTTTTGACATAATAGAGTATTTTTTCCCTATAGGTGCATGAGATGGCAGTAAGAACACCTTTTGCTTTCTGTGGTAGCAAACCCTGCGTGAGCTAACAGTATAACGATTTAACTGCCTCTGTGATTTTATAAGCAAAAGAAAATATTGAAAAATCCAGAGTGAAAGCTTTAAATTGAAGATCCACCTCATTGACTACCTAATTAATTCCTAATGACATAAGCATTGGTGAGCAGTAAATGTAATTCAGAAGGTCAGAATTCCAAAATTACTCACTGAATTTTGAAACCCAAGTACTACCAATTTTTGTTCTTTATTGTCAAAAAGACTGAAGGAAACATAACCTGTTTTTAACGTGTTGATAAAAGACATTTGTACAAACTAAACATTCATAGTTCAAGTCTCACTATGAATTAACTCAAAATGAAAGTATTTTTATGTTCCTGCCCTAAAAGTACATAAACAGAAATAAAGCCGAGCCATAGAAAGATTAATTACTGCATTGTCTTCCTCATGGAAAATAAGGTCTGGATAGTCTACTGCTATTATGTGTGCTAAATAATCAATATTTTATAGTCTTACCATATTTAACTTCAGAAGTACATCTAAATACCCATTTTAAGACATTCCAGTGCAATACTGTGAACATAACTCATGGTCATATTCAGGTGGATTAATGATTCCCTGAAATACACCATGCATAGGAAATCATATTTCATCTGAATCTATTTCTCTTATTCATTGCCTAATCTTTCAAACCCCAAAGTTCTCTGCAGCTCCATCTGAATTTAAACAAAACATTTTCCAGTGGCCTTTTTCACTGGACATAAATCTTCACCTTTACCAATTATAGATTATAGATTATACAGATTATAGGCCATCTAGAAGGCCAGAATTGAATTTTTTTAAAAGTTTGCAATCCTTGGGTCCAATGCCTTAATAACCAGTTGAAAACCCAGGAGTACAAAAGTGGTTGGTGAAAGGTTTAGAAAACTAATGTCTAAACTGCCACTGACTTGGGCCACAAATGGTGCAAGGTCCTGCACTACAAGACCTTGAATACACAGCTCCTTTCTCTCCCTTCATGCCATGTGTAGGGACTTTGTCCATACCAATTCCAGCTGCATAGCAGGTTTCCTTTGAATTCAGCGAGGGAGAAATAAAATGCGGCATAGCAAAATGTGTCCGTGTTTCAGTAGCTGTTGAAGGACCTCTAACCAAAGATCAATATATTTTTTATATTGCTTTAATCACAAATTTTTTGCAAATGTCTCTTCACAGGTGTTTAAACCAAATCAGATCTGCCAAATGTGTGCCTTTAAATGTCCATCCACCACAAATACACTTTTTACATTGTGAATGACAATGAATGACAGGGGGGAAAGGTAGAAATTAAAGGTAACAGCCAACTTCTACTGGTAGATACAATTACTTTCTTACCCATGTATTTCCTTGGAACTTACCAAATACAAAGAGCCCCTCAATGCAGTCTTAAGGTCCTAGTTCAGAACAGGTTTCATGCACAAGCTGTAAACAGGTGACCAAGTTTCATTAAAGTAATCAGGATGTAACAACCCATTCACGTCAATAAACTGCCAAGTGTTTTTCTCAGTCATGATGGCTTGATGAATCAGCTTTCAGCATCAGCAGCCTGAGTCCAGGTTGAACTCTTTGAAACCTGGTAAAAGTTCTACCACCCTGAAAGGAATAAAAAAGCCTCATCTTAGGTTGTCTTGTGCCTCTGATGAAGTTAAGCTGAGCATACATTAGCCTTCTTTTTTTTCCCCTGTAAATATATTGCTTATTTTTGCACTATGTTCACTTGAGGAATAACACTGTCTTTTAAAGTAGCATCATTTTGCAAATGTCACTGTAATTTTCCCCAAAGTATCATCCATTAGTTATAAAAGGTGCAAATGAAAAGGATTTTTAAATTGGCAGGGGGGTAGAGGAATATGGAGTAATGCACTAATAGCCTAGGTGGTGGCTGGATTTTTGGCAAGCTTTCAAAAGAGAAAGGGAGAGAGAGAGAGACAGGTGATCAGCTGAACTTCTTGTACATTTTTATACATGAAGTTAAAAGGGACAAAACTATCAGGAGTTATGAAAGCATTTCTAAAGCAGGAATTACAAAAAAGAACCCGCTATTGTGGATAAATATGCATATATACATATATATATTTATATTCACACCTACATGTACTGAAATGAGAAAGGAGAATGATACAGATTCACAGTTAGGATGCTGTGTATCTCATCACCTCTAATGGTGTTTTACAGTATTTGCACCAGCTGTTGACCAAAGATACCAATGACTTCCAGTTTTTAAGCGTTAATGTGACTGAAATGTATCTGCAAACAAGAGTTTGATAAAGAAACCCAGAACAGATTTTAGTAATATTACATTTGCAAATTTTTTCATTACTTGATTGTCTTTTGAATTTTTTTTCATGACCTTCCAAATTTTCTTGGAAAAATTGGACAGCATTATTTTATCCCCTTTTATCAATCTGTTCATGAGTGAAAAGAATTTTGACCATCATTAGCTCCAGTTACATGCATCACCATTTCCCTCTATTCAGAATATTAAGTTAAAAATAGTTTAGATGTTATTTATGAAAAGATAGTCTTTAAATTCCTATTGTCAATATACTGATTTAAATTTGTCAGTGAATTTTCTTTTTTGACATCTGAATGGCTCCCATTCACTTGTTCTTCTTTTGCTTTCACTCCTGTAGCACTTCCAGTACCTTTGTATGAATAGCATACAGTTCCAAAACAGAATTAAAGATATTTCCTCTGTTTTCTCTTCTTCTGCCCCTTGACCACAAAATTGTGAAAAATTCTAAAGCAATGGAAAAAAAAATGCTGCCAAAGAGCAAGCAGCCTCAGGTAGGAGACCTTCTGCTTCAGCTTACTGCTGCATTAACTCAAATGAATGACTTCTATGACTTGAACCCTTTTTATCTCAATACCTTAATAATCACGTCATTAGCTATTCTGTTTATAGTCTCTTAAAACTGTATGATTTTGGCTTCCTCTGATATCCAAGCTCAGCACTTTAATAATCAGGTTATTAGCTATTCTGGTTATTATCTTCTAAAACTCTGAATGATTTTGGCCCCATCTGCTAGCCAAGTCACTGGGAATTAGGCCTCAAGAAGCTTTACAGGACTGAAAAAAACACATTCAATCCCAATTTATTTTGGGATTCAATAGTCAGAAAATGTAAGTATCCCAGTACTTAATCATACCCTGTATTCTTCTAAACATCAGTATGGGTTTGCCCTAAGTTAATTCTGCAGTGTAATATAACTCCAGTGCTAAAGAGAAGGAAGAAAATAAACACGGTTTAGGATTGATCTGAGACACAATGTTTTCTCTTAATTGTTCTGGGAAACAGAATGATAGTAAGAAGGCCTCAAGACCTTTTTTTTTCTTTTTTTTTTTCTTCTTTTTTTTTGTAATCTATGCAGATTTTATCATCTTCCATGTCTCCAACCTGGAGTACGACAGTTCACAACTAAGCAAGTTTATAGTGTATAAAGTAAGGCACATGAGTGTAACAAAATCTAAATTCTTTGAATTCACTTTTTACTCCACAGTCACTGTCTGAGTATCATTTTTCATTTAACTATGTGGGTTTTTGCATCTTTTACAAAAAATAATTCCAAATTTGAGGACACAATTAATTTGAATTAGCCTTACTGGCTAGCCATAATTTTACATGCTCCCTGTTTTCAAGTGTGCCAAATTAGGCATATCAATTTACTCAAAGCAGTGGTTCCTTCCATACTGAAATATCTTCTTGCTCCTCCTTAATGTGTAGGAGAAAACTGTATACATGCTTTTATAATAGGTGGTATGATCTTCTGATAACTGTGCTGTTGAAAAAAGATTTCATGGCTGCTGTTTTGTTCAGAGAGTAGGATTTTTGTTTGTAGGTTTGGGGAGTTTTAGGAAGGAATGAGTGGGACAGGACTGCTTTGTCTCGTCTTGCTTCATCAATCAAATGTTTCAACTTTATGAAGCAATCTGTGGATGCTGAAGCTCTTTTAACTCTTTTAACAATAATATATCTGCATATGAGTGAAAGACAGTGTAAGGAGTAACCTGCTTTTAACTATCCTGAAAACCACCAAAGATGGCAAGAAGAGTTCAGCCTGGTTAGGATTTTGTAGTATCTCTTCCTTTTCATAGTTTTAAACATGAAAATAACAATGAAAGCTTTTCTCTTGGCTATCACTAATATACTTGGCACTAATCTCCCTTGGAAATTTATGTCTCTTTCCATCAACCCCAGATGAAATTTAGACATCTCACTTTTAGATCAGTAAAGATAATTAAGATGAATACTGTAATCTAGAGGCAGGGAAAAAGTGGGTGTCAAAGAATGACAGTAAAAGGTGTCTCCATGGTTAAAGTTAGCCTGGTAGAAACAAAACCCTCTTTGCAGAATGTATGGGTAGAAGACTCAGGCAGCTTATCCGGAGACATCATATTTTACTATTCTAAGAGGCTGCATGATACAGCCAGGGTTCACAGAACAGTAACACAATGCATTTTCTTCCTTCTTAAAGCTGTTTGTCATTTCCCACACTGTTTCAGTTAGAATTATTCTTCAAAAAAATACCATTACAATCTAAAATATATCTCAGCTAAAAGCATCAAGTCTCTTTCATAACTTGTAAATGGAACAAAAACCAGTTAGAAACTGTGTTCTAGGTGCTGTAATGGGTGCTTACTGCTGCATTCACTGAATCCATCAGTGGCACTTCACAGACATCTAGCAAGCCTATTTGCTTCATAAATCATTGAAATGCGTGAAGACCTTTTGCTTAACCCAGAAATATTCTTTAAGTGTTTAACATCAATAATAATGAAAACTGGCATCATAACAACTTAAGCAATGTAAAATACGGCATCGTAGGGATCAGCTTGACTTTCATTGAAGGATTTCTAAAAATAAGAGTACATCATCAACAGTGACAGCTTGCTTAGTGACTCAACACAGTGGGAAACCTATTGCTCTAGAGGACTATGTTCTGCCTCATTATTTAATACAGACATCACAACCATGCTGTTCTGTTTTCAGTTCCTAAATGCATGATGCAAAGGAACCCACACCTCAGTATGTCTGCCTTAAAGAGTGAGAATAATTCAGAGTTGTTAGATCTGCACTACTGATAGCATACTATCAGCATATTAGTGCCAAGTTACATAATTTATTGTGAGAGTTAGAAACATTTGATAGTCTTCCTGAAACCTCAGCTGCTGGAATTAAGATATTGTATGAGAACATCTGCTTCCATTTTCTAAGTGTACACACTTCTAGCACTCTGTATGTGAAAAAAAGTTGTAGTCCATGAACAAAATATACTCTGAATTATGAACACAGAGTGACACACACAAATAATTGAAAATATAATTAAAAACCACTTTTAGTCACATTTTTGAAAGTTCAGCATTCACATTATTGCAATACTTTATACTTTAAATACATGTTCAAGAGGCATATGAACAGGAAGAAACAATGAAATGGAAGAGAATGGAAGACAGTGAGAAAATAGGAGTAAGAAGACATGGAAGGCAGACAGACATCAGACAATGATCTGGGTCAACTATTAGGGATAAGTGAAGGCAGAAAAGACCTCGCGGAGAAAGAGCCAGGACACCAGTATATGTGGAGAGATACTCGTGCATAGAGTTAGGTAAAAATATGATGGGCAAAAAGTGACCAATGGATACAGTAAAGCAAAGAGAACTTAGGACAGAAGACAGTCAGTAAAGGGGAGGGAAACTTGGAATGTAAAAGCAGATGACTGTGAGAACTGAGAGATGGCAAGACACCAGCATGGCTGAGAAGGGAATTACTTGGTCAAACTATAGGAAAAGAAACAAAAACATAAGCAGTACAAACAAGGACAAGTAATCTGTAAAGAATATAGAGGTAAAGTTGGTTGTGTAGGGTTGGAGTGAGGAAGGCCAAAACCAAGGCAAAGCTGGAACTCAATTTGGCAAGTGACACCAAGAATAGCAAGAAGGGCTTCTATATGTATGTTAACCAGAAAAGGAAGGCCAAAAAATGCATACCCGCACTGACAAACAGTGGTGGAAAACTGGTAACAATAGCTGAGGAGAAGGCTGAGATACAGCAACAGTGTTCACAAAATCACAGAATAACAGAGTGGGTGAGGTTGGAAGGGACCACTATGGGTCATCTGGCCCAACCTTCCTGCTCAACCAGAGTCATCCTAGAACACAAGGCACAAGATTGTGTCCAGGCAGTTCTTGAACAACTCCAGTGAGGGAGACTCCACACCCTCTCTGGGCAATCTGTTCCAGTGCCCAGTCACTTGCACAGTAAAGTTCCTCCTCATATTCAGGTGGAATTTCCTGTGCATCAGCTTCTTCCCATTGCCTCTTGTACTATTACATGGCACCACTGAGCAGAGCCTAGCTTCATCCTCTTGACACTCTCTCTTCAGACACTCATACTTGATGAGGTTCCCTCTCAGCCATCTCTCCTTGAGAGATGAACAGGCTAACTCTCTCAGCCTTTCCTTATAAGAGAGATGCTGCAGTCCCACAATCATCTTAGTTCCCTTCTACTGGACCTACTTCAGGAGCTCCATGTCTCTCTTGCACTGGACACATGCGGTGGGTTTAGCACTCCAAATGGTGGCCTCACCAGGGCTAAGAAGAGGGGCAGGATCACTTCCACTGCTTTACTAGCAGAGGTCTTCTTAATGCACCCCAGAGCATGAAGCTTCTTGGCCACAAGGGCACTGCTGGCTCATGGACAGTTTGCTGTCCTTGTGTGGGGGTTATTCCTCCCCAGGTGCAGGAAGCTGCATTTGCCTTTCTTCAGTTCCAGAAAGTTCTTCTCTGTCCATCTCTCCAGCCTGATGAGGTCCTTCTGAAGGGCTGTACAGCACCCCAGAGTATTGTCTAGTCTCCCAGCTTTATGACACCTGTGAATTTGCTGGGGATGCATCTTCCCCCTCATCCAAGTCATTAATGAACAAGTTAAACAACACTGGACCCAGTATCGAATCTTGGGAACACCAGTAGTGTCAGACTTTCAATCATGATTACTGATTATGACCCTCTGGTTCAGCCAGTTCTCGATTGACATCACTGTTGACTCATCCAGTCCACACTTCCTGAGTTTGCCTATGAGGATATTGTGAGAAACAGTGTCAAAAGCCTTGCTGAAGTCGAGGTAGACAACACCCACTGCTCTCCCCTCATCCACCCAGGTAGTTGTTTCATCATAGAAGACAGGTTCATCAGGTATGATTTACCTTGATTGAATCCGTAATGACTATTCCTGATCAGTTTCTTGTCATCCATGTGGATAGAGATGGCCTCCAAAATGAGGTCCTCCATCACTTTCCCAGGGACTGAGGTGAGGCTGACTGGCTGGTAACTCCCTGGGTCCTCCCTCTTGCCTTTGTTGAAGATCTAGGTGACATTTGCTTTCTTCTGGCCTTCAGAGACCTCTCCTGATGGTCATGACCTTTCATAGATGACTTTGAGCAGCCTAGCTGTGGTGTTTCCTGACTCTCTTAGCACTCCTGGATGAATCCCATCCATGGATTTGTGGACCATTGGATTTCTGGATATCAGATTTACCTAGTTGTTCTCTAACCCAATCCTGCTTGACCTATGGAAAGCCTTCCTTCCAACATTCCTTTACCCTGGTCTCTTGAGTCAGATATTCCCAAGGGCTGGTCCTGCCAGTGAAGATTGATACAAAGATGTTCATAACTCTGCCTTCTCTGTGTTCTTTGTTACCAGGGTCCCCCTTCCCTTCAGTAACAGACCTCAGTCTTCAATGGCAATCTCTCTTCCCACACCTCTCAAATGGATGGGGACTGGAGGAGCAAAATTCTTCCCAGATCCATGATCTCCTGAGGAACCTGAATGTACATAAGTCTATAGGAGCCAACGAGATGCATCACAGAGGCCTGAAAAGAATTGTCTGATGTAGTTGCCAAGCCATTCTACATGAGATTTGAAAAGTCACAGCAGTCAGGTGAAGTTCGAGGTGACTGGAAAAAAGGGAAATATTGTACCCATCTGTCAAAAGGGAGAATGGGGATCCCTGGGAATTAGCCTTACCTCTGTGCTTGGGAAGGTCATGGAACAGATGAAGCTCTTAAAAGAGCTCCTAGAAGCTCTGCTAAGTCACATGGAGAACATGGAAGTGATTTCAAACAGTCAGAACAGCTTTTCCAAGGGTGAGTTCTGCCTGACCAACCTTGTGGCCTTCTACAATGGCTTAGTAGCAGTGACATGTAGAACAAAGGGCATACATTGTCTTTTTAAACATGGATGTCATCATTAAAAAATTCTTAACCCTAAAATTAATCTTATAATCACAGAAGTGGTTTTCTGAAAGAAAGACTGAAATATGATGAACTAATCTATGTCTCAAATATACAGAAAGTCCAGATACTTGGAATACTGTTCCATGTATTTGAGAACATGACAGAATCCAAAAGTGTAAGATAAAACCAAAGCTATGATTTTAAACATCTTGAAAGAAAATGCTAAAAATAAACAATGGAAAAATATGAAAAGGTGATATTTAAACCATGAGTAGCTGTAGAATACAACACCGATTCCTCTCTTTGCAAAACACTGCCAGAATGTCTCCATTTAAGGATATTTTAGCAAAACTGTACTCACCTCATTGCAATTACTGTACATTGATGCTGTGGCTAAAGCTGAAAAAACAACTGAAAATTACTAGGCAGCATACACAACTAACAGCAAAAATGAGGAAGGGGTGGTATATGGGACCTTTGTTTGAAAAGACAGTAACACAAAACCTGGCAATCTCTTCGTGGTGTAAAATAAATTCCAATCAGGTAACCACAGAAAGTTTCCAAATTTTAATTGTTAGATATTTATTCTGCTAGTTATTTCTATGGGATGTAGCTAAATTGGCAACATTTATAAGTTTTCATCAAGCTTTTTTAGTGTCCTAGTAAGCAATAACAATTTGAATAACAGGAATAATCTATGTAAGTGGGTAAAAACGAAAAGGCACTTCCAGAAAATATTTTATATGTAAGTAACTCTAAAAATTTCAGAGGTGAATAGACTATATCGCCCAGTGATCCTACTTCACAAGACATTATATTTTCTCCTGAACAACAGCACATTAGGCATGCTGCAAAAATAAGCAGAGATACAAAAACATGCACCACCAGAATTATTCATGTTGTTTGTCTCATAGTGCCTGCATCAACTTTCACACCCTTCCCTCTCAATTTCCTTACTTTGTTCTAGATTTTTTTGGTCTCCTCTCAGTTATCTATTCCTAGTGTATCATCTTCACAATCTTACCCATCTTTTTCTCACTTTATTTGAAAAGTTATTTGAAAAGAGGGCCAGAACTGAACTTTCTATTGCAGAGACTTCCAAAAAACAAACAAAAATATTGTATATAACTGTTGTGCCATGGGGTAATAAGTACAATTATGGGGTCCAGAAGGAGGTCATCCTACCGAGCCCCTGTGAGAAGTGAAGTGGTAGTTCCCTGAAGACAGCCTGCAGAAGGTGGCCATGTACTCGCTCACAGCATTAGGAGCACAGAGACAGACAGCTCTCCTGATGCTGCATGGAGGGCAGGACTCCTCCTGGCCCCTGCTGGGCCTTGGCTGAACCATCAACAGCCTCAAAACACGAGCATAAGATTTGGCATGGTTTTTCTTGACAAAAGCTCCGGTCCTACATCAATTAACTAACAGAAGTTGTAAAGTTAAGCAGGATGAAAAAGCCCAAAGTAAGCTTATGGCAGTTTCTTTTCTCCTTTAAACTTATCTCACGGGTTTTCTTATTTGCCCAGAAAAAGAACTGGGTGCATGTTAAACCTCAAGAACATTTGACCACAGCATAAGTTATACTTAGCTAATGCCAGGTTAATGATGAACATGGGCAAAATATTTGTGATTGGATGAAAAAAAATAAGATTGCATTGATGTTAATGTTGCATTAACCTTATAAAAGAGCTGATTTGGGGAAGTTAAGAGTTTTTGAGTGATGAGTGCTTAAACTTTCACTTGAAATCCAATTTCATGCTAGGAGGTCCTCTCTGAACTTACTATTCTGCTTAATTTTTTTAAATTAAGGTCCTTCAAGAAAGGATCTTAAGTCAAAGATCCTCTCAGGGATAGAAAGATAAAGGAATAACTTCCAAGGACAAAATGCTGGGTGAAGGAAATAGACAAGGTACTCTTAAGGCAAGGGCCACTGCCAGCAGAGCATTACACAGATACATATTCCTGAGAGGTATGGAACACGAAGGGAGAAGTAAGGTGACAGCATCTGATGAGCATGATCAGCCAGTCACAGAACTGACTGCAGCACTGCAAAAGTCAACACCTGGATATTGAAATGGCAGATTCAAATAAGAGCTGTAAAAATGTGGGGGAAATGTGGAATGTTATACATCTAAAACCATTATTGCTACCGATGAACAAGGATTCTAACCAGTTGATAAGAATATCTTTCAATGGCCATTAGTTATTAAAAATAAACTGAGTATTGGACATATTACTGTACCACATTATAAATCTAGGAGCCTGTCTCATTTTAAGTATCATGTACTGTTCTGCCCCCCCAGTATTTACAAAGGATGAAATATCGACAAATGTTCAAAGAAGCACAACAACAATAATTAAAGGTTTCCAATAGTTTCCATGGGAAGTGTGCTAAGTGGATAAGGACTCTTCAGAAAAGAGACAACTGAAGAAAGAAGTTGCAGAGGTCTTTAGTATTCTGAGTTACTGGGAGTAGCAGCAGAGCAACAGGGACCTCTCAATCTGTCACCGTAAACATGCTATAGAAAATATTATGTACGCTCTTCAATTCCTTCACATTGCAGATGCCAGTGAACAAAATAGCCAGCAGGAGGCAGAGGACTGTAACCCTTTGCACTTGTCAACACTGCATCCACTGGAAAAAATAATAATAATAACTTAAAGGGGGCCTCGCAGTTAACAAGAAGCGAAAACTAAACAATCCTGCTTTGTTTATTTCAGATTCTGGGTGTGAGTCTTCTCTCAAGATACATCTATTGAAATACATGTGCATCTTTCACAAACACATAAAAGAACAGTAACACACATAAGTGTTCTGCATTTAGATATTATTTTAGTACCTTATCTATTTACTCTTCTTCTCTGTTAAAAATCAACTGCTCCTTTGCTTGGGGTAGAGAAAGGTGAGCTATGACACATGAACCATCATTACCCCACTTGTGAAATTACTCATTTTAGATGTAAAAGAAATATTTCTGCTCAACACAAGCTCTGTTGTTCAGTGTTTTTCTCAATTCAGCTTAACTTGGCTTGAATCTACTCAACTCACCTCACCTCTACTCTCTACTTTTTCCAGTGTGTACATCTTTTTAGCAGTTGTGAGGTCACACCTGGAGTAATGTGTCCACTTCTGAGCTTCACAGCTGAGAGCTATCTGTAGCTCACTGAGCTGAAAAGAGTCCAGCAAAAGGCCACCAAGTGATGAAGGAACTGGAGCATTGCACCTGCAAGCAAAGGCTAGGAGAACTGGGATTTATAACCCTAAAGAAGAGAAATACCTAATGGAAGGGTGCTAAGAGGGCTGAGCCAGGCTCTTCTGAGTGGTGCTCAGTGAGGCAATGGGTACAAAGAGAAACACAGGAAAATCTTTTTCAGTGCCTGACACAGGATGCTCAGAGATTTTGTGTAGTCTCCATCCTTGGATGGAGCTGTCTGGACACAGTTCTGGGCAGACTGCTCTGGCTGGCCATGTTTGAGCAGCAAGGCTGGACCAGGTGATCTCCAAAGGTCCCTGCCAAGCCCAACCATTATGAACTCTGTGGTTCAGTTTTTGCATCTGTCATGTTTCCTACTGAACAAAGACTAATTAAAGAGCACAAGTGTATGTGTGTACATATATGTGTGTCTATATGTGTATGTATATACAAACGTACATTTATTATGACCATGAAAAATTTTGCTTGGTTCCCAATTATAAATAGGGTTATTTTTATCAAGTGAGACAACATTCCTGATACTGATCCAACAGATTATTAGATTTTCAAGACATCTGCCTGTAACTAAATACCTATTTAATGATTATTCTCATGCCAATCTGAGTGATAATAATTACTATGTCAGTATAAGATTGTAAAGATAGAGGTTTGTGTAAATTATTTCTTTCATAATAATTTCTGAGAAATTACCTTTCTAGCCAAAAAGACATCATGAATTATTTATATTGATTTTTATAATATTTTCCTTAATATTTAGTCCCATTATGAATTAATCTTAATTATTAATTGAAGCATTAAAATATATATTTGCATTATAGCAAGCCAGACGAAGGACTAGGTTTTTTGATGCAAGTTCACAGACCAGCCTGTGCAAGAACAGGTACTGAGAATGTCCTGGCAGAATTACTCTTTGGAATAGAAATGGCAAATTAATTTATCTCTTCACAATGCATTTTCTTGCCTTCCTCAGCATGAAATAAATGTATTCAGTGATAGATCTGAAGTGTTTCACTCAAATAATCTTGGGAAGGAGGAAACAGTGTCATTGGACTACAGCAGTTAAACAGACAAAACAACATGTCCTATGATGAGCAGTATTGAGAAATATTTTTCCTTGGGTGTTTGAAATTTATTCCCAGGCAGCAGAAGATTTGTTCAAAATCTCTCTAAGCTATGTTCAAGGGCTTTTGCTCCAGACAGATCTTCTAATTGCTCTTTACAAAGCAAATCTCATGGCTACTGGCTACTTGTCTTCAAAAAAGCTACATTCCCCTCAATATATTTTGTCAGTTTGAGAGGCTGAATTTGGGATACTGTCTCCAGCTGACCAGTGCAGGCATGGGAAGACAACTAAACACTAAGACAGTGCTTTAATCTAGAAAAAGAAACCCCAGAAATAGTATAACAATGGTGCAACAGTGTACATATTCTCATTTTAATTTCCTTTAAGTCTATACACTTCTGCGTAACAAGCCTAATAGCTATTAAAAGAGAACAGAAAATTTTCCAAACATGTGAAAGCATTTGTAGGAAAGTCATTATTGTTACCATTACTTTTGCTAAAACTCCACTGGGACCGCAGTCTTTTTATTTTTTTATTAGCTCTCTACAAATAGGATGTGAATTCCAGCATATACACTAATCAATACTTTCTCCTTCAGTACCCTGAGAAAATAAGGGATTCAGTTGATATCTCCTTAAATGTCTTAAGAGAATGCCTATGCCATCTCATATGCCTTAAATGCTTATCTTAAAAAAAAAAAAAGAAAAAAAAAAAAGACAAGCAAGCAACCAAAGAACAACAAAAAGCTAAGCACATTCTCTCATTCTATCCCTAAATATTCACTTGGCTTCATTGCACAATTGGCTATTTTCCATTCAAAGATGTTCTGAAAGAAAGCTTATTAACACTTAAGGTCAGCTCTAAAGCTATGATGAAACTCAACAATTCACTTTTTCAAAATGTGCAAAGCATTTTTAGCACTTTCAAAAAGTAACAAAGACACTTGCTTTATTCTGTGCATTAGAAGCCTGATAAAAAGCCATTCATTTACTTCAGCGGGACTTAGATCAACTTTTCATCATTCATTAAAGCTGCTCTATTCTTTCATTAAATGTGGACCAAAGATTGGTTCTCTATTCAGAAGAGAAAAATTTTGTATTGGTTTATGGTATGATAGTCTACAATTACATTGCCTTTGCCTATTTTTCAACTGGTTGCATTTATATGAGACTTGATAAAATATTTCCAAAAGACTCTGGCCCCCAATGAAGCACTTAAGTAAAATGATCAGATCCTCAAAAATTGTTTTTTAAACAGAGTTCCCAAATACTGCAAGCTGCACTGTTCTGTTAAAGAGTGTTCTGGTTGGCAGAATATTTTTGTTTCTTGTTTTTTCTTGTCAACGTGGCAAGAAGGAAGTGTCCTTTATTCTAACAGAATACTTACATCAAGATTTGGCCTTCTCATCACTATAGTCAAGGGTTGAGCCTAGTCTGTAAAGGCATCTGAGAAGCCACAAGCAACACAGGTGTGGAAAATGTAGTACCAAAGGAAGTGGGGACATGGATGGGGGATTGCAGCTTCAAAGCAGAAAGCTCATTATAAAAACCAATCTGGCCTGGTCTCATTGCTGTGTTTAGGTAACAGTTCTGCATTAACCAAATTACAGAATACCATTTTCAGATCACTCTCAGATGATCTCAGTTCACAGATCTGAGATGTCAGAAATGGGTAAGACCATTCTGAATCAGTCATCTTGCTGCTGAAACATCAGGGGGTGATAAGACAGCTTAGAGAGCCAGCTAAGATGTATTTCAGAGAAAGCAAGGCATGACAGCAAGTATCTGCAACTATCCCTGTTGAACATTAGAAATATAATTTAACAAGAGAAAATTGGCTTTCCCAGCACAGATTGAAATAAGCAGATGAACAATGACTTTACTTCCCACAAGACTTCAATTACTCAAACTTAAAAAAAAACAAATTCACAAATGCAACTGGAAGAATAAGAGTCATAGTTCTAGTGCTGAATCAACTTAACAAATCTAGTGGTGTAACACCAATGGAGTAGCTGTTGTTCTAATAGCTATATTAAACCTCTGAGCATAATCAAAATGACTTTGATATTTCCATAAGGCAGAGTAAACTCAGACTGAGTACTATGCTTAAACCATTAACAGTATTGTTGCCTTCTTGATGATTAGTTTGTGTTTGTAGTAATTTACTATATTTTACACTAGAAAAGGAGAAATTATACATTAGGGAAGGAACATTTCTTCTTATTTGTCCCCTTTTGGAAATGGAGAAGTTTATCTGGCCCTTAACATAGTTTTCAAATTCTGTTGCTCTCCAAACTGGTTAAAGTTGCAAATTACCATCCCAGCATTGGGCAGGTTAAATTCTGTTCTGGAACAGATACATACAGTCCTCAACTTAGCAAACTTCCAGTGCTTTTCTGTATGTATACAAAGGGACAATTTGGTCCTCTTCAGCACCTTTTTATGTTGCCTCATAAAAGTATTAATTTGTCCAATGAAGCCAAAAAAGCGAATAGATACATGTAAACAAATTAGTAATCTGCTGTCTTTCTTAGTTAGTTGGCCCTAAGGCAAGGCCCATATGTTTTAAGCGAGGTCTGTGTGAAATGTTACATCTCCTAAGCATTTTTGAAGGCTACTTAACTCTCCATCAGCATCCTGTAAGTGAATGCAGAAGGCATTATGCAGAGCATTAGCTGGGCACCTGACATGGGGGTGGTCTCAATCTGGAGTCTCACTTCCCAGACTAGCATAGGATGCAAGTGTCACAGAGGCAATGTGTTGAGCTCCCAGGAAAGCTGAGAGAAAGAAGGGACGTATGCCCTAAGTGATCCCTGCATGCAGAGAAGAAGCTGGATCTCTGGTGAGAAGGATGGCATGAGACAAAGCCTAAAAAATGAAAGGATGTAAAGAGATGAATGACACAGGCGGCGAAGGATTTGGCAGGGTTCCAGCAAGGATTTAGGATATCTCAAAGGAGAGGGAAAGGGTGAAGAACAAGAGGGGGGGAAAAAGCAAGAGTCTGATTTATACCAACAAAAATAGGAAATTCAGCTAAAAGGCTGACAATCTGTTATCTGCTTATCACTCTGCATAGATATTTCAGTGGTATCGGGCAGTAGAGAGTGTCAAATTCTGTTCATGCTGTTACACCCACACACAGCTCAGTAGGTTAAGACTGGCGTGTTCTAGCTTAATTGTGCCTGAGTCAGTCCAAGCACGTACTTTTGTAAGGTACTTTTTTCTTTACAGTTTTCTTTTCTTATTTTTATTAGCAAGATCAAAAAGGGCACTTAGAAGAGAAGACAAAAACACAAACTTGGTAGGATTTTATCAGGTCCAAATTAAACTGTTAGTGTGCTCCCATCAACAGACTATTCAATGGCACTTGAATGCCAAGCTCTTTCCAGGGCTTTACCCTCTCACAAGGTGCTGACTTCCTCTGACGGAATTTGCTACTCAGTGTTTCATACCACAGGAACAGCATCCACTGTACTTACCCTTACTGCCAAGTAACAGTTGTGTTCAGGAGCCATCAGTGGAACACAGTATGGCTTTTCACATGACAAATACCACCGATGGAATGCTAGCCCACATTTTGAATATAACAATACAGCTCTGTTACCATGGCATAGTTACATACTGTGTCAAATAGCAGCCTCCTGTTTATGTCCACACTTTGGATGAGTAGCCACCAAGTTCAGAAAGAAGGCAATGTTCAGTAGCAAAAAATAAAGGTGTTAATTCTTCAGGTCCAAAGTGTACCTGTAAATGGGAAGTGAGAAGAGAGAGTGAGAAGGAGGAGAAGGAGGAGGTATGAACTCTTTACATCTATACTGGAATTTACAAGCCTCACTCCTTTTTTATCAAGGATTTCCTTGAGTTTCATCAAGGAAAAAAAAATATGCAAGTTCCATATCTCTTTTACTTTATTCCAGAAGTTTTGAGATACAAGCAAATAGGAGAAAAAATAATCACATCTGAGGCTTTCTTAAACAGAGAAAAAAATAATCTCCTTTTTTCATACTGTAAATTCAGCTGCACCTGGTGAACAATAAAGAATTAAAATCTTTTTTTTATTCCAGTTTGCCAGTTGTACCTGCTCTTCTTTCTACAAATACAGAAATGGATGTATCTGGGCTAGAAAAAGAATGTGTTACACACTCCCATTACTGTAACTATATATGTTACACCATATATAGTTTATTTGACAAACTACACTGCATTAAAAGGGGAGATGTCTGCTGCAAGGTCAGGGATAGGCTCAGGCTGCTGATCTATGCCTTTGAGATACACTAATGACAATAGGAGTTTCAGGAGCCTCTATTAGAGGGAAAGTAGTTCAAATAAAAGAGCACCACCTGAACCTTCCTCTCTTTCATGTGGATGTCCCCTGGCTGATGAGAAATCAGATAGATTTTAAGGGTGTTTCAGTACTGTTGAAGTAAAGCTGAAAAATCTTTATCTGTCTAAATATATTTTTAATCTCTCCATAACGTCAATTGAGGAGCTTAATGCTAGTCTATCAATACTAGCAAATATTTCTCATACACACTCCCTGTTACAGAGAATTCATTTTACAATAGGAAATATTCTGTTTTGTTCAGAAGTAGTCCTGCAGATTTTACAAGTTTCTTCCCTAAAGAACAAATAAATTTTCCCTTAGACTAACATAGCTGAAAGAAGTATTCCAAAGGGTTAATTTTAACTAGTGAGTCAAATTTACTTAAACTGCCTTTAGAGTTAATGAGTAGAAAACTACTTCCCTAGGGAGTTAATTCAGCAGTTTCCTGGCCCCAAAGAACCTGTCTCTCTTTGTGGTCCCTGGAGGGACTCTGAAGACACTGGACCATGTTAATGTTTCAGAGTGGTCCTCTCCATGCAACACCTGAAAATGTTTGTGGTTGTTTGAGGAACAATTTGGAATGACAGAAATTAAATTTTCTCCAAAATATGCTTTATATAATAAAATAGTGGGGTATTAGCTACTTATGAAAACAAAGCAAAATGTGGAAGGAAAATGTACCCATTTAGGTTAGATTCCTGTTTTCAGAAGGTTGTGTATTTTTTAATTGATGAAACAACCTAAACACAAACCAAGCAGAGTTTGTGGTACAACTTTTTCAGTATTTCAAAATAACTTTGTGTTAATTGATACCAGCTGCTGTATGAAAGGAACAATCCCATATACCAGAAGAATTTGATATATGGATGGGAAAAGAACAATAATGCCTAAAATGTTTTCAAAACAGCATGTTGAAATTTTTTTTCTTGAGGTTCTGGAATGAAAAGTAGGAAAAATGAAAAAACTTAAACATCCAGACACAGAGAAGATCCAGAGTGTTATCCTGAGCAACAAAATAACATGCCAGTAACCTTCAAATTTTCTGAAGAAACAAAATCACATGAAAGCTTTTGGACAGTGACTAGGCAATCAGCCTAACCAAGAACAAACAGAGTTCCACAGAGGGGTTTTGTGTTGGCCTCTGATCCACCAGTAATGAATCAAGTCTTTTTTACAAAGCTTATTTTCCACTGTTGACCCCTGTCTCTTTGCCCTGTTTTAGGGAAACACAAAGAGGAGGTGTAACTTCCCCTTCCTTAGCACAGGGAACTGTCTTCCTCCACCAGTGCTACCCTCTGCCTTCCACCAGATGAAGAGGAATCTTCAGCATGTGCTGAGTTCATCACCTCTTACAGGCCTGACAAATGTAGAGAACAATCTCTTTCCCAAACCCCCGGTGCTCTATTTACATGGTCAGTAACAGGGATACCTGGGAGAGACAATGGTGCCAGTTATTTAGTAAAGAGTTGTTCAGATGCTACAACACCACTGCAGATCATTGCGTGGGCAGCTGACATTTACTTGAGTTTCTGGACAGTGAATTCACAGTCTGTGAACAGATTGATCAGTTTCTGTTTGTTAATATACCTAATCCCTGCGTGTTCCCAGTTTCTATGCTTCAGTACCTCAGTGTACAGGAAAACAGAATTAGTTTGCATGAATGCTCTAATCTCCAGATCCAGAGTGTAACAGGACCACAGAAATTCTACCTTGTTGCAAGCATCAGTTACTGGACCAGTAGTTTATTTCACCTGAAGTGAATTCAAAACATGATCTTTAAAAGCTTGATCCTATCTTGAACAGAATTAAAATCAAGCAGTAACTTGTTTCCACACATTTAAAATAACAAGCATATTAAGTTAATTTCTTGTTTAAGAATGTCTTCTGGGATCAAATTTAAATCACCCATTTTTAGTAATGACAGAGATTTATTTACAGGCAAATGTCAGTAAGAGGAAGAAGCATTTCAACATGTTTAAAAACCTATTCAAAAAGTTTTCACGGAGAAGCGCAAGGAACCATAAACAAGAAGGGCTGTAGCTGGATGCCATTATAGGATCTGAAAAGACTATTCCTCAGAAAACATGACCATAATATGATTATTTTTCCATGGATTGGATACAGCATTTGGCACTATATCTTTTCCAAAGATGTAGTTAACTTTCTTGGATTTTATAATAATGACGTATGACACAATGTCCTCTGGGATTAATCACAAGTATTTTTAAAAGATGAGGCTTAGTTATATCTTTGTTCTTTATATCTTGGCTTTTGTTAGCGCATTTTAATTAGTATCTGGTATCTGCAATAAACAGTAAACATAAAGAGCTTTGCAAAAATGTATTAGACTGTTTGTTTTCACACTCTAATGCATATTTGCACAATTTTACCATGAAAAAAGGAAAACATGCTAAGCTCTTGGGCTCTATCCCAAATGTCCTGGAATAGAATCCGGAAATTACTAAGAATGAAACCAAACCACATCATATTTCAGTAATTAACCTAAGAAAAGAGGGCACACTGTCTATGTGAAAGCTAGTTTTGTGGGAGGCATTTGTGAAGAAAAGAAGCTTCTAGAAGAGACATGTAAGAAACTATTTAGAATTTGATTTCATTTTCTTTGACCAGGTGAAAACTTGATAAATTCACTGAGGTTAAAAACTCCTTTTTTTTTTTCATAACAGTGGAGAAAATATTTATCATTTATTTCTCATTCCAGAAACAAAATGTGTCTAAAATAAATTGAGAATAAAAATACAGCCTGAAATTCAGTACAGTACCATTTATTTTACTAGTTACACAGATGTCAAAAATACAAAAGAACAACTTTGGGAATCTGCAGAATAAGTGAATTTATAGTGGATGGAAAAAACAGATGCTGACAACAAACAGCCTTGGATGCAGGGGACTGGATAAATGGACTTCATTATAATCACATGTATACTGATTTGAAGAAAGTTCTGGGGATTAATATTGCTTTTGTAATGCACTATAACAACATATTAAAAAAAAAAACCCACTCAGAACTGAAAATGCCATTTGTCAAAGACAGATGTACTTTCATTTCAAAGTATTCCTATCAAACTCTATCAGAAAACTTGAAAGGTTTAAAATGTGGCTCTTGTGAACAATTGGTATTGATATGACACCTTGATAGTATTTGAACGTGACACAAAAGTCATAAAAGTATATAAGCAATTGTAAGGTGTAAAATGATTTTTTTCCCACCAAAGCTAGGCTTTAATGTGTTTCCAAATAAAACACAAGATTAAGTAATTTATTTTGTCATATGATTTATTTATGGGCTGAAACACTGTAAACAACAGATAAAAGATACAGACTCAGATGTCAAAGTAAAAGATGAAAATCATTACATTTTATTAGCAGAAGATATATAAAAATGCCAAAATGAACTGTAAAGAGAGGGAAAGTGTTATGCTCAGAGGTCCTTCAGCAGAGTTGCATTTGTTTTTCCCACCTCCCCTAAAGGGGAATAATAGCTCTGAATTTAATTAAAAATCTATTTTTTAAGATTAAAGTAATGAAAAAGTTAAAAGACTGGATCACAAAGAAGAGTAACTGTGAGGATCTCAGGGAATATGAACTGATGAACTCCCTTATATTTTATTTTCTCTCAACTGTTTGTGGGAGGATCACTAGTGTTGCATAGGAATTGTTAGTCCTGGATAAAAGCAAGGATTTTATAAACCAATAAATTTTTCATTAGTTTTACATAAATTTTAGTAGCAATAGTTTAATTTCAGTCAAATTATTTCAATCAGATGAGTTGCTGCTGAATGCAACATTATACGTTATATTAACTGGGGCATTTAGAAACCTGGTTCCTAACCGTGCTGCAATGCTTGAGGCATTGTTTGCCATACATTTTTTCTTAACATGTAAAATAAAAATAAAACAGAAGAGATAATGAGAATGAAACTAAAAAGGAATTTCAAAAACTTTTAACCACTGAGAGAATAGGAAAAGCAAAACTGACTATTTAGACACTTGTAAGATTTTTTAGCATATTTAAATGCCTGGATTTTTTTTGGTCCTCATAGAAATAAGTCAAAACTGTTACGAACCAATTTCTCATCCTTGAATTTCACCTGTCCTTTTCCTCAGGCCACATATTCCAAGAAAAGGCTGGAAGAAATCACCATGTTGTATTTGATCTGACAATTTCTGAACCCAGACTTGGAAAAGTCAGTGATACATCCTTGCAAGTACACTGGCAGAACACGTGACAACTCAGAGAAGCTCAGATAGGGAAAGAGTATTTCTCAGATCACTCACAGCCACTGAAGGCCTGTAGGTCAAGACCAATCTCTTCTTCATCCAGGTATCTGGTAACATATTGTGAGACTAAACATAAAAAAGCGGACACAGAATCTAGTCACATTTAAGCAAAAGGTTTGCAGGGCAGCTTCATCTGGAGCATGTTCTGGAAACGCAATTCAAAGATGACAAAAGTTTGAGAAGCCATGGCTGGGGCAATTTATGAAGGAAGCATTAGCACACTTCCTTCTTGCAAAGTGCTGTTGATTGTAAACATCCACTGCTCCTTACCCATCCACACTACTTGGCCAGGCTTGAAGAGGTGAGGATAAGGTCATGAGAAAAGAACTGATATTAATCTTCAACTAATAGCTTTATTTCAGGGGGTGCATTCCAATATTTGCAGGTCAATGCTGGTTGACTCCTACCAGAACTATGGACTAATAACTCCTACTTGTTATTAAAATTTTGATAATACTCATACATTAACCCTCCCCTGCTTCCCATTTTGTTTCTGTCAAAATCATGGAATGGCACCCAAAAGTCTGTACGTAGAGCTTTCCAGTGCCAAGTAAACCAAGCATATCTTTTTATGCTGTATGGTTTATAATTTTCTTGATCCTGACTTCAATGGAAATGCTGTGTGTGGAAGGATGACAAGATTGGGCCCTGAGGCAAGAGCTCTGTAGAATAATGTGTAGGAATGTTATTGTTGGAATTCTAAGAAACAACATCTCTTAATTGGGCCAAACCCAGGCCATCTTCCTCATGCCAGTAATCAGTGAAACTACTCACATGAGTAAAGTGAAAATCTAAAAATTACTACGGTTTACTTGAAAGGAGTCTATCTTTTGGGGAGTCTTTCTCTGTTGTCTACACACAGTTGTACTAATGCCATCTAGTTGGCAGTGGGAGGTGGTTTCCTAGCTCATTAATCCCCTGATACAGATAAATGGATTGGTCTCATCTTCCATTTCTAGTGAATATTTTGCCCTGTTCATAAATGAGCAGAACATTTACTACCTGTGTTCCAGCAAGGTTAAGAAAACGTGTCTTTCCATACTGCCAAAATAGGCAACTTGTAACACTTGCTACCTGATGCTGAACACACATCACATTCACCATTGCTTATTTTCATGAGTAATAACTTCATCATTCATAAAATTCAAATTTATGAACCTACTAGGAGAATGTCAACTTTGCCCTTTAAACACTATAGCTCACAGGTTAACTTGACCATTCTCAAATAAATGTTTTTGCCAAACTGCTTGAATGCCTTATTAAGGTTCCCAGTAACTTAATGTGATTTTATGCAATTAAGCAACATGTTTTGGACACAAAAGGAACACTCTGCTACCATTCCTCGTACATGGAGTACTTTTAATTGATAACTTTATAAGCAAGCTTAATGGAGTGAGATGGGGAAGAAGACAGAAGGATAAAAATAACAATGAGAACACAAAGCTGTAACAAATTTAAAACTTTATTGCTTGATGTACCCTGAGAAGCTTGGAAGTGTAAGTCTTCTCCCTATGAATTTTGTCCTCTGTTTGCCAGACATTTTAATTTGCTGTTTTTCTAGCACAGAAGAAGCCAGCATGGTTTTGCCTTTTCCTTGCATTTCTGTTGGTGTATTAAATTCATACTATTATATTTGTAAGGGTGTCAGCAGCAATGTGCACAGCTCTGGAAACACAGTTGCATACTAGAAAATTGCCATGTAGTCCACCTATTGCTTTCCCTTTGTATGAAAAACCTGTTGCTCATTAATTACACACCACAGTGCACGGAACAGAGGGAAGCTGGGCAGACAGTGAACACTCTCAGTCATACTGTCCCTCACAGTGTAAGCAGGAGGGAGTGAAAAAATGCACCAAAAATCTCTTCTAAAATAGAGCAGCACAAGCTCCACCCAATACCCCCATCAGCACTGAGTTTGTTCAGCAAACAGAAATCAATCAGTGTTGCAGAGAGTGAGAAAACTTCAGTCTTGGAAGAGGAGTTTTTACCTCCACGCAGTAAAAGCAGCAGCACTTACGCCTTCCAGACACCCAATATGCAGCCATTTGTTTATGACCATATTTTGTGAAGGGACAAACTCCACACACCAGACCTGATGGTTTATTGAGCTGCATCTCAGAATGGAGGAAAACTTTGACAAACAACTCAGTAAGCCAAAAGAGGCAGATTGTGGCTCAGCTCTGGAGATCCTTCAGTTAATCCCTGCAACCACCTGACTGCAAGACAGCAAATGGATGTACAATGAGAGGTTTCTCACACTTAGCAAATGAGGCAGGAGATACTGGTGAAACAGTATCAAACATGGTGAACATACATTACTGAAAAAAAGCCATATTGGTTAAATGGGAAAAGAAATGCTGCCTGGAGAGGAAAGGCTCATGGGCTGCTGGCTACACATTGACTACTAACTTTCACAAGTATGGGAGACACACCAGTAAATCAACTTTCCCCTCTCTCTCTCTCCACTCACTGAACTCTAGGCATTTCAGTGGATGCTATGGTTTTTTAGGTCATTCTACCTCTCATGGAGCTCAATTCCAAGTTTTAAGCAAATTGAAGAGGGAAACATTTTGAAAATAAAAATAGTAAAATGCAGACTGACTGCACAAGCTACAAAACCATGAAAAGATTTTTTTTTAAATATGACCATCAGAGACAATAGCTAAGAAAAAAGAAAGCATATACATAAGGGACATATTACTGATTATGAGAACAATAAATCATGGACACAATGCACCAGCACTTAACAGCTGAAGACAGTCTATGGAATAGCACCTAGACACAAAAAGACAAGCTCAAATAAATGCACTTTTAAGTATGGAAAAATCTACCCTATATATGCTGTGCTCACTCCAGGGTAGTCACCCTACACTGTTATCACAAATGGGTGTGCTTGCAGATGCAGTAATGACAGTGAACATTTTATTGTCATCCCTGTCACTGTTCATTTGCTTTATTTTTTAGACATATTATTACTTTGCATTGATTCTAGACAATGAAGAAAGCAGAAGGACCATGGCTTTCAAAACTGTCCAAGAGGCTGTAACTACTTTTTTCACAGAGAGCTGGAACCAGATTCCCCCAAAGTTATTAAAATGCTTTACATTTTCTTTTTGTGACTTTGTCCAAAACAAACAAGCATGTAGAAACCTGTACATACCACCAGTCAACTGGCACAAGCACCTGATAGTAATTTTGTGGCATTTTTCTTTATCTTGTATTTTTTATCTTCCCTCTTATTTTCACATAAAGTGTTCTTGTTCCACAAGCAGAGCTCTTAGCAGCATGTAATAATAAAGCTGAATAATACAACTGCAGAAGCTGATAGCAGTATATTAATTTGGGCAGAGTTTGGTTTCCTTTAACATGGTTATTTTCTAAATTCCTGTATGCATTATTGTCTGTATAAAACTCCAGAGAAAGGAGCCTTAAATACTACACAAAGCACAAAAGGACTAGAAGCCTTACCAGATCACAAAACAGCTCCACATAACTCTATACCACTACAGCAAAAATATCCATAAAGGTTCTTCTTCTCTGTCAATGATAGGTATTGGAAAGAGGAGGATGACACACTAATTCCAGAAATTTCAAAACAATATCCAAGGACCAAGCAGCTCTCTGTGGAAAAATACCTGCATCATATTGTTATAACTGCTATCCTCCAGGCACTGTTGAGGCAGCAAACACCAGAAAAAAAACCCAACAAACATAAATAAACCTACAACAAAAACTCCACAAAAGAAAAAAAAAAATCCCTAAAAAACAATCACAGAAGACAAGAGAGCTTGAAATAGATTGAGAAAACTTCCTTCTTAGTTGCTCTGAGAAACAGTAGTTCAATCAAATCAATGACAATGAAAGAAGTGGGGTTTTTTTTCAAATTAACATTTAAGGTAAGTAATTTTGTCAGACTGATAGCCTTTTAACTGATGTTTATTTTTCCACCAGATTACACAGGACAGGCTGATTAAAACAAACACTTTGTTAGCTTCCCTTTAAATGTGAAACTTACATCAGAATGACCAAGTCCTGTATTACAAAGCAGCCTTTGAAATGAATAATGCCTTAATCCTTGAGTGGCTATATTTTATCATACACAGCTTATTTGTCCATGTTCATCTCACTCTGCTTTGATATTTGTCATAATATGGATTCTTACTACGAACCTAATTCTGCCATCAAAAAAGTAAGAGAACAAAGTTTCTATAATAATATTTCAAACAGCAAAATTGTTTGGTAGAAATACCAAATGAAATGAGAAAATATAATATAGTTTACATTTCACCATAGCTAAATTTCACAAGGGTGCTTTATGTGGAGAGAGAAGCATCTTACTCATCTGCAACTGATTGTAAGTGCACTCATTTGACAAATCTATTTCATACAACAGTGGGGTGGATTCTCATTGCCTTTATTTAAAACACATATAAACGGACAAGCCCAACATTTCTTCTAAAAACAGAGTACATTCCAGTTATAATGCCCTTCATTTGAAGATACAGTAAAGAATGCCTATTATCTAAGGAGGTTGCTGTCATCATGAGACCTAAGCTTTATGGCTTCAGTGTGCTTTAAGAAATACTGTACTTCTGAAAGAGTTCTGCTTGTATTTCAATATACAAAAAAGGTGACAGTTTGTCCTATGCATGTGTAATAGTAAATCACCAAGAAAAAATAATTAAGTTAATCTGAAAGTTGTTGAATAGAAGGTTGGTATTTTTTAGTTAAAAATATAAATGAAATAAATTATTTTAAGACTCAAATTTATACACACAAAGATAATCAGCTTTATTTTCTGAACCTTTCAGTAGCTCTGCTGACCCCAGTGAAGCAAGTTCAGACTCCTTTTCTGTGGAAAATCAGCCTTGCATGAGACATGGCATTTATTTCAGGGAAAAAAAACCTGTTTGGGAGTAAATTGAGAATTAAAGTGCATGGATTCTTTTCATCTGATCACATACCAGTGAAATAATAGAGATAATTCAAATAGAGGAGAATAAAAGTGGTTTGCATTGGAGATTCAATACTCTATTACTTAAGGATAAAGAATTTCTAATAGCCATTAAAAGGAAAATCAAGGAATATATAAATTTTAATTTGGTCTCTGCTTCATATCATAGTGTACTGAAGGCTTTCAAAGTAATTCTTAGAAGCTGGATTTTAGGTGTATCTCATGAAATTAGGAGATGCTAAAGGCAAGAATAATTGGAGCTATTAGCAAAGATAACAATAAAAAATTATAACATCAAAAATCCCATAGTAAAAAGCTTATGTAGAATTGCTACAGATTAAGGCACTATTGAATAATATTGCTGTTAAAGAAGCCAATTATTTTTATAGACCAAATAAATTTTTCTATGATAATTCATATAAAACTGGTAAATGGTTAACTGCCTTAATAAAAGGGGAAGAGAAATCTCAACATAACAGCAATTTATACAAAACAAGGGGTGATAATGAACAAGAAGAATTAGGTACGTGATATCTCCAGGGCACGTTATGAGACTACATAAATCTGAAACTTCTGAAGATTACATCCAAAATTAGGGACTGAAAATGAAGAAATTGAATATTATCTATCTTTTCCTTAACACAAGAAAAAAGAGGTTAGCTATGGTCCAAAAGATGTAGGGAACAGTTAGATCTCAGTGACACTAGGCAAAGATGGTTGCCCATCAGATTTTTTAATGCTGTATTTGAAGTACTTGGGCTCTTCAATCCACAGATCTTCTAATTTTCTTTCTAATGAAGCTAAATAGCCCCTATCACATTACTGAAATAATTCCTATTTTGAAACAGAAAACAAGGACTTTGGCATTGTTCACTTGTAAGCTTTTGTCTTCTCATTTGCGACAATATCAAAATGTTTAGTCAGCAGAAAAAGAAAGGTAGCTAGAAAATACAAAGATCTGATGGCTTTAATAAAAAAAGACTCTTACCACAGAACACTAATAGGGCATTAGCACTATTTCTGCCCAACATATTTTCTGCTCCACTGTTGTTACAGGGCATGGAATGATTCACACAGACACAGTTCAATGTATGATAGGAAAAATACAACTTTCATTTTCCTGACTCCAGTATTTACAGATTCTTGACAATGACCAGGGATTGGATAGTTCGGTTACCACCTTCCCAATCACACTGGTCGTGCGAGACATCAAGACATTTCTTGGAAAGAATGTATAAACATCTATGTTTATTGTTACTTTCCTGGGAAAGTGGCTAGAAACTATGAAAACAAGATCAGAAGGTTTAATTTTCAGGGCAACACTCCTCTGACTGGTAGCTGCAGTAGCTACTGAAGGACTGTATGACCAGCAAAATTGGAAAGAGTGTATAGATTTGTTTGAAGCAGTGTCTGGAAAAGGCAGTTCTTGAGACCAAAACCTCACTTTGCAATGAGTCCTCAAATTTGACCTTTGTTTCAAAAAACATTTATCAGATGGGATGATAGAAAAACATCTGTCAGATAGATAGATGGGATTTTGTGAGAGCTCTCACAAAATTGTTTTCCTTATTTATGGGTAAAACCACCTCTGCCAAATTCAGTAGCCAATCCTACAGTAACCTCAGTAAGTGAAAATTTAGTTTTATTCATGTCTTCCTTGCCTGATACCACAGGAAGAGATGAGTTAGTCCTACAAAGACTAACTTCATTTGGTTATTTTCATATTGTTCTGACTCAATATGTTCTGTCAGAAAGAACAGACTTGGTGAATAAGTTGTTTGTTCACTTAGCATTTGCTATTCAGAAACAGTGACACTGCAGGAATACCGATGTTCAGGTGCCTTCCTTTTAACTCACCTACCTCTCACTCATGCTACTTTAAAAAAATTTGTTTCAGCTTCTATAAAGATTTATAATGAGAACAGGACATTTGGTCTTTGCATGACTCTTGATCTCATACACAACTCACTCCAGCGGACCTGTGTTCTTCTGCTTAGGATGAAATTGATAGGCAAGGAGAGTCAAACACATTGTATGAATTTAAAACCTTTGAATTCTTTCTTTTTCTTTCTATTTTCCTTGAAAAAACTTTGTGCCTGGGAAAGCCAAAAGCAATAGTGTTCAAGATTAGGATAAGAACCCACATTGTCTGGAGATGGGTCTATATTTACACTTGTCTAGTTAAAAAAAGTATTTTGTGTGGTCTTTAAACTATCTGACATTGATTGCTAATGTTACAGATTGATACTTGTAATTTTTGCAAGAGAAACTGAGTGTCCTTTCTAAGTTTGTGGGGGTTTTTGTGTAGACTTGGTAAAGACAGGTGAATGTCATAGAAGACATTACCAGTTCTTTATGCAGGTTTCAGTCCCTCTGAAGAAAGCCTGCCCTTCAATGGGCAAATGGCTTTTGGTTTCCAACTCTTGTAGCAGGGATAGCTTCATCTCATTGGACAGCTGGCACAATAGCAGACACCCTCAAGATTTATGATAATTTAGCACCATGGGGACTCTACTAACTGCTTGTAAGACTGCAGTTCGAATTATTGGATTTCAAGAACAGTTGCAGACTTGGCCTTTAATCCGATTTCCAGTGTGCTGTTTCATTTCTGCCTGATCCAGCATGGTGTTAGCCTTGCAGGAAGGATCAGGCCCTTCAAATTTCTTACTGACTGCTAATAAAACTCAATACAGAAATCATGGGTTTGAAGTCAGTGTTTAACTAAGGGCACAAGACAATTTTTATTACTGAGAGACATTTTAAAAATTTTTAATGGTTAGACTTCTTGTGATCTCAAGAAAATTTTAATTTTAAATACTTTCAATGAACAAGCACATTCAGAAAGGAATAGCAGAGCAAAAAATAGGCTTGTCTTCTATGTTTTTGTTAAAAATAATAGATTTTTTTTAAGAAAATCATGTGTGTATGTGCTCAGGAGATATGTTTCATCTTTTAATAGTACAAATTTATGATCCATAAAATTTGGAAAGTTTTGTGATGATGGGAAAGTGACTGACAATGTTACCTGAGTCAAGAGACTAGCTAGCTACCTGAAGACTGAGGAAAAGAATGTGATTTTTTCACAAGGACCATGCACACCAACATTTTTTTCATGAAAGAATTCTATCATACTGAAGTATGAGGAATCTATACCAACCTGGTATTTTGGACAGAAAGAAGGGAAGGAAAATAATTAAAGGAAAGACAATGCACATTATTTGAAAGAGAAGTTGTCCTTCATTTGCCTAGCTGATTCTTGATTTTAGAGGACAAAATGGTAGTTGAAAGTGATTTTCCTTTTCCTAATCCCCCATGAGACTAAATATAAGTTTGGAGGACTGGTTTAGGTTTGTTCTCATCAGTATTGATCAAAACCATAGCTTAAATAACTTTTGAGACAAAATGTACCATTGCTAAAGTTTCAGCACTCTCCTTGTTCAGAGATGGTTCTAGAGATCAAGTATTCCCATTCCTGAAATTGCAGAGAACCCCTAGGAAATTCATAGATCATTAATTTTCCTAAAAAATCCAGAAGCTGTCTTTCCTTTTGTGTTCTTCACTGAAGATCCTTACAAGTCCTCAAACATTCACCCTTGTTAATAGTGAAAAAAAAAAAAAAAAAAAAAAGAAATATCAAAAAATTAATTGTGTTTAGAATTCTAGATCTTGAATAGATTTTTATCTATCAGATTTGGGTAAGATACTAGCATTTTAACCCACTGCTTCAAAATTGTTACCATTTAGAGCCAAGACAAAAAAGGAATACAACCAGCTTTATATTCTCCAGTTTATTCCTCGTTTGTGTCCTGCCCCCCACATGTGTAGACAAGTGCTGGTAAGATTTTCTGTGTAGAAACTGTGTTTCTCCTGCAGAAACTACCTAAGATCAACAGGAAATACAAAAAAGTTGTTGAAAAAGAGTAGAAGTATAGAGAGGAATTATTTTAATTGTCTTCAGTTGCCTTCATATTGGCAAGGTGAATTTTTTTAACTGTCTTCTCTGGCTCACTTAAACACTACAAATGTTTACTCAGAGAGGAATAGGGCCAGTTGCCTCGGTTCACTCTGAGGGAAAAGAAGAATTACAGAGAGGACAGAAATAAGACAGTCTTCCCCTGGCAGCACTGCATAAAGTGTTCTAGAGGAAACAGTTGCTTCATCCCCTCCCAATCTCACACTGGTTATTACACTGAAATGCACCCCAGACAATCACTATCATAATGAGGTTAACGGATATGATAAATTCAGCTGAAGCGTTCTTTGTTTTTGATTGACTTTGTGGCTGTGAACTCCTAAATTCATCCTTCCCACACTTTACTCTCTGACTGACAAATATTTTTTAGGGCTAATCTGAATATTCATTGACACATTTAAAGCTTTAGTGAAATCCTTGAATAAAAATTGTGGCAATAAAAAGTAATATTATTTTGAAAACACCTCAGAGAGGGAGTTCCTTCTTTTTCTAGGACACCCCTCTGGTGAAGAAGCATGCTGCTACATCAGATCACCAGAGAAGAGAATGTGCTCAAGCACATGTGTACATTTTGCAGAGCTAGAGGGCAATTACTCTACTGTTTGGCCCATACAAACACTGTATCTGGAAAGACCCAAAATTTAAACCACATTTTCAATGCTATAAGACAAGAAAATTAGTGCCATAAACAATTGGTGCTATTCAGTGTAGGATATTTCACTCATTTCATATTGTCAGTGTCTCTTTTAAGAGCCATAAAAATCTTAACAGTTGTACTGCTGTAGGGCTTACACTTAATTGTTGCAAAAAACAAGTGGGAGTCAGTGTAATGAAAGAGGTGCTCCTGCCCTAAAACTCCTTTAGGCACTAAATTGGAGTTCTCCAAAATAGGGCAGGGATTAGAACTACCTTTTCTACTTTTTCTACCAGGGGAGCAATCATTTTCAGCATAAACAAAAGTCAATGTGCATTTTTTCACCTGTCCATGGGGATATATTTTATTAAATAAATTCTGGAAATATAAAGATCAAAGCGAAAATGAACACTCACTTTTACTTTTCTTTTTTTTTTTTTCCTGAAACCTTCCTTCTAACTTCTACCTGTACTGTACCTGCACAAAATCAACTGTTTCACAGCCCATTATTCTGATCAATGCAAGGTGAAGGAATCTTCTGCATCAAGAACTGAACAGCAGGGAACATGCTTAATGATGTTCTAGGGTAGTGAAAGGACAGTATAAAATAATTATTGGCACAGCACATTAATGTTTAAGAACAACAGCTTTAAGGTTTGGGGTGAATTTTAGGAAAAAAATATTATAAAGCTAGGGACTGAGGAAAAAGGCTAGCTGCAGAGAAAGAAAAATTACTGAAGAATTTGGTCAGCAGAAAAAGAATAAAAAAGCTGACTGAGGTAAAGTTACTCAAACTTGCAATTTTCTACTCTTCTCAGTTTTTGGAGACCAGGTAGGCATTCTACTGACTCTCACCCACCCATCCAGCCTTCAGTGCAGTTTCCTTTCTCCCCCATTTTCTTGCTTTGCTTCTTTCTCCAGTTCACTAGGTTAACCTCCTTTCCTTTAGAGGAGACCTGTCCCACTGCAGAGGAAGGCTGTGATCAGAGAGGGCCGTGAAACTCTGCAGGGAGTGGCAGCAGGAGACATCTACCAGAACCACATGGTCCCGCGGTCACAATCAAACTGCTTTGTAGTATTTTCAAATCAATGGGCAAAAGAGACAATTCTTAAAAATTGCTCTTTGAGTGAACATCACTGGTTACCAAGCACTGAGCACATATTACTATAAGGGGTAAAGGTTCTTTTAATCATAGGCAATTTTTTTATTTTATGGAAGTGTGGCTTTGACAGCCTCATGCATATGTATCTTACCAGGGCTGGAAAGCAGTCAGGTGGCAGGCACTTTCATCAGGGTAAAGCAAAATAGTATTAGCCTCATAGCAAATTTCAAGTTTTAAATATCAAAATTGAATTGCACAATTTGAATACAAAAAGACTAACCTTTTTCAACAATATTTTTATTTAAAGAATTGTCACTTTCATCAGAGGAACAGATTTTGCTTAAATTAAAAAGAAAAAAAAAAATCAAACAAAAATTTTCCCAAACTTATCATTTCTAAGTAAAGATACGACCATCTGCCCACTTACACCAGCTGGGTGTCTGGCCATGAATATCTGATATTTCATGCCAAATTGAGTAGTTATCAATGGTCTATTATTTATTTATTTATTTGCCTACTTACTAAAAAAATTCTCTCCACAATTAATTTGCATAGCTGCAACTCCATGGTTTACCCCCTCGCTTAATTTTTAATGCACCTGAAGGATATGGTTGCTGTGCCGACCCCCAATTCGAAGTCTAATGAAGTCTCACCACTTCCAGCAGAGCACTAAACAAATGCTACCCCAGGAATCAGACTGCAGTTTTCAAAAGAACACAAATGTTCATTTATCAAAATAATAATATCAACTGCTATTTGAGTGCTTTATTTATATATCATATGTAAGTGGCTAATCAGAAGTAATAGCTGATTATTAAATACAAATGGTTTCTTATTTACATAAATAAGGCTTGTCTTACTTCTTTTGCCAGCTTTGGGCTCCCTGCTAGCCATCACAGACTGCATTGGCAGCCACAGTACCTTCACTGGTCTTGCCAACTTAAGTGGAAATAAATCTGATCTTTATTTTTAAATTGCAATTTAATATTGCTGAAATACACAAGATTGATTTGAAAATTTGTGGGTTTTATTCTGATTTTTTCTCAGCCTTTCCTACACAGCTTGGAGTTTCATGGCTTAGCTCCATTGCCATGTTCACGGACTACTACTTGATCTCACTGCTGCTGCTCCTCAGCACACTGGTGGTACAGAGTCAATGGAATTGTAAAAATTGAAGATTTCATCCCTTGCCAATGCAGAACTGTTATTTATATAGATTGGGGTCTACTTTAATTTTGACTCATTTGGGGACTTTATTCAATACACCAAGGGTTTGCCTAAACAGGGACACTCAGGAAAGTTAATCCAAAGTAATTAAAACAGTGAATTTAAAGTGGATTAGTTAAACCACATTAAACCCCAGTCCACACTGGGGTTTAATGTGGTTTAACTAATCCACTTTAAATTCATACCTTTAGTTAATTTGGATTAATTTTCCTGAGTGCCTCTGTTTAGACAAGCCCTAAAGCCCCAATCCTGTAAACAATTTATGCACACAAGTATTTGTATGTGATGCACTTAATTAGCCTCGATTCAGGAAAGCACTTAAGCTCTGATGAAATCAATGGAACTTAAGTGTCAATGGATGGTTTTGCCTGAATTGGGACCAAAGGCACCACATGCAAAAATGCTACCCTGGTCACTCATATTCACATGAATAGTGGTTTATTTTTGGATGTCCTTAGAAAGAACTTTTTCTGATACCCAGTTTATTTTCTTTTTGCCCTTGTCCATTAAATCTGTGTATAGCCTTGCTCTGCTCTATCCAGTTTCCCAACCTCCTGGTGTGTTGGCCCAACAGCTATGTGGTACACCACATTATACTGATATGATTCTGTGCTGATGCACTGTGTTACAAAATCAAGTTGGTTTCTTGACATGTTTCAGAGGAAGTTTCTCATGTGTCAAATTTTAATTGAGCTAGTCTGGAGTACATGATTCCTTTCATTCTTCCCAACAGTAGTTCATCAGTCTTTTTTGCTCTCGCTCACTCAGTTTTCCTCAATTCCTTTAAATTTTTTCAGAACACATGAAGTCATGCCTCTTTGTCAAACTTACATAATGCATTTCATCATGTTTGACACAGCTGTCAGTATGTCAAGCTATGCATTTTACTGAGAAAGCACAAGATGTTTGGTTCATTACCGGAAGAAGACATAGTATGTTGTAGTAAGTTTTTGGGAAGTGTAATTAACAGTAGGAGAATTATGCTGAATTGTATCACTTGACATACAGGTTCACAAAGAGCTTACACAAGCTCCACTAAACCCAAGGGTTTTAAAATTACTTAAGACCCATTTAAGTTATGGAGTAAATGTCTATGGACAAATCTTATTATAATTCAGGGGGAAAATTAGGTTACTTTTTTGCACAAGAAGGCTCAGACAGAGAATGAAAAGGACAGAACTAAACTTGTAACTAATTATTCTCCTTATGATGGGTAAATATTTTTAAATAATGAACAAAAGCAGAAGTTGAGAGCGATTAAGTGAATAGTTACAACAGAAACTGCAAGCTGATAATTGTGTCAAGCAGATCCTACTGGAAGAAAATTAATCAAGTTTAAAATCAATTTAAGTTTATTCTTATTGTCTGTGTATGAAATACATCTCATTGTAGGGTCTAGAAATGACAGAAGTACTCCACAAATATTTTCCATTTTCTCTATGGGAATTCAGTTGGTAGTGGAGTGTAGCTTTATTTGACTCATGGGAGAAGCTGCAGTGATAAAAACTTCCCTGAGATTTTCTTCAGATACCTGAGATTTCAAAATTTCTTGGATTACAGATCAAATATGAAATCCAAATAAGATGACACAACAATTTGAAATACAACTAATGTGTGTATATATATTTATATATTTGTGCACACAATCATGCATGCATATACATTCAGTAAAATGTTTTGTATATAATTTACATAATATGTATTAAAAATCTGTGTGAATTTTTATATTGTTTGCACGAGTTAACTAAGAGCAAAAGTCAAGAAATTTTGCTTTATATTTTATTCAACTGGCAAATCTACATTACACTTTTTCAAACCATATGAAATCCTCCTAACTAGTTCATATGCACAAATGCATATGCATAATGGCTTTATTCTATAGCTGATAATGAAGCTGGACTACCCTGTGCTCTCCCAAGGACCAGAAACTAAAATGCCAGCGAGCAACATATGCATTTTTTGCTATGTATACTGCTTACACATGAGATGCATGTATATAATGTAGCCAGATTACAGATTACAGTAAAAAAAAGTCTTCATTTTACAGACTTAATTGAAGAATGCTACTGAAAGCATAACTAAAGATTTTTCATAATTGCAATGTACAACCAAGTAAAATTTTTAAAATATTTATAACCTCGAGAATATTTTAGTCAACACCTAATATAAGAAACATTATTTTCTTCACCTATAGGAAGTTTACACACTTCTACTTGTGACACTGCAGTAGGATGTATTGTGAACATAAATTAAGTAGTTTGACCTTAACCCTCCATAATCTTGAAAATACAGAAACTAGTAATATTTGGAATTTATTTTTTTCTTTATTAGTGCATAAATAGAAAGGATTAATTTCTTTACAATGTTTTAATTTTCTTAAAATTAAAAGGGAGGGGTGGACCTCCATTTTGCTTAAAATGGCACTCTAAATGTTATGATTAGCCTAAAAAGTGATTGCCAATGAAACAAGAACAACTAATTTTGGCAGATTCTGCTGTTGTTTTTCCTCTTTGCTTTTGTTCCAGCTTTTATTTTCCATGGGAAAATTTTCATATTCAGAGTACCGAGAGGGCCAAATCTTTTAAGACATCCCCTAAGTGCACACACAATTAGATATCTTATGCTCATATAATTATTCCAGTAGTTATTTAGACAACTCGCAATTGCCTGACTTGAGGACTCAGTGGGAATATGTGCCAAAAGCAGGTTCAAACTTCCCCTTTTTTAAACAGTAGCACAAATCTGCAGGCTTATGAAAAAAACGTCTTGACACTTTCAGTATGAATTTTACCTAATGAGCCCCGTCTATTCACCCATATCTTCAGCATATAATGTGCTATATAATTCTCTACATTGACATTTAACCTCCCAAACACATGCTACTTTTGTGTATATTCTTATCTAAAATGCACTGTATTGCAAAAGCAGAAAATAGTGTATTCCATGTATTTATTGTGGACAGGTCACTGTGATATATACAGGCTGACTGTAGATGGCTGTATTATTTCTAAACCAAACGCTATGTCCTGTGTAGAACAAAATTCTATTTTCATCACTGAGCTGTTCAAGGTATTCAAAACATGATATAACTAGAAAAAAAAATTATATGCTTGACTGCTTGGCTTTTTTAATATCAAGATCTGCTCTAACACAAAATAAATGTAAGGAGAGACAAACAGAAAATCTTTATTGCAAACAGAAAATGAAATTATGTGTTTGAAATTAATGAATATACGGACATGCAAGGAAATTCTCATGCCTTCATTTGTTTTTTGTCCTGAGGTTTTTAATTTTAAATCTACCAACAATTTAACTTCAAATGGCTCTTTCTACTTTAAACAATCTGATGTAGCAAAAAATGTAAATGTGTGGCTGTAAAACACTATCATCAGCAGGCCGGAACCTACTTTGGTCTCTCTTTTCTTAATCAAACATCTGGGAATCAAAAACATCTGTAGACTGACATGGAGTTAAGATTTCCTCTCTAAGTGTCTTTGGCAAAACCACATAGATAGGCTGATTATCTTGCCCTGAAATCACCCGAAAAGCAAAAAAGTTCCTTTCTGGAAATCAAGGGAATTATAAGAAATATCTTCAGAGATTAGATACCATACATTCATCATGCAATTGCTATTAAAATTTAAAGGGTTTATTCCCATTCCATTTCTAGGTGTATCTCAGATTGATCATCCTTTGTCCTATGTTACCTTGAAGCATGTTCTAATAGTCAAACATGCCAGTTTTAGGCTTATTATTCCAAGACTCAGGTTCAAATAATATCTGAACCTGATGGTAGCTATAATGTAGTATATATATAGTTTCTCTTTCTGCCTTGTACTGGTATCTCTAAAGAAAACTTGGCTATCCACTGCATCGCAACACATAATGAGAAACTGTAAAACGGTCACAAGGAGCAACTTAAGTTACAAGGCGCTTCAGGACACCTCCAAACGCTTGCATAAATGCACCCCTTGCAGGCTGTTTTTGCAAGAAAAAATGAACTCTTCAAGACTTGGGGTTCCTCTGTTCACATTCCTCCATGATTTTTAATGAAGGGCTGATGCCAAGCAAACGGCAGGTTTACCGGACTTTCCAAAACTTAAGGAAGAGATCTTTTGGACTGATCTCAATAGCGGGACGGCGATCCAAGTGTGCCTTGGGAAGCGACGCGCTTGTCCCAATGAGCGCGGCCGGGCTGTGGGGCCGGGCTGTGGGGCCGGGCTGTGGGGCCGGGCTGTGGGGCCGGGCTGTGGGGCCGGGCTGTGGGGCCGGGCTGTGGGGCCGGGCTGTGGGGCCGGGCTGTGGGGCCGGGCTGTGGGGCCGGGCTGTGGGGCCGGGTGACCCCGTTGCCGGGGCTGACAAGCGGCCCGGCGGGCAGCACCCACCTCCGGCCGCCCAGAGCTGCAGCCGAGCACATGACTCCTTCCAGCAGGACTCCTTCCCAAGGAGCTCTGACCCCGGCCAGCCGTTCCCAAGGAGCGATGGTACGGACTCACTTTAAATTACCTTCGTTTTAAGCCCCGTCGCCCCGCGCCCCACCACGCATTGCGTGACTGGTAACTACACACTACACACGCTTTATGTAAATACAAACAGACCGGGTTTCCTCAAGAGGCCGAAAGGCCCCGAAGAGATGCAAACCCTCCCGATTGCAAACAACCCCGGCGCCCTTCTGCTGCTGCCCAGCGCGGGTGGCGAGAATCGGGCGCCGGCCGAGCCGCGAGGGCAGCCCCACGCTCGCCCTCTCCCTTCCAGCGGCGCCCCGCAGCCCCGGCGGGCACCGGCGGCTGGCAACGGGCACCGGGAGCACGGAGCAGCAACAAGGAGCAGGCGCCGGGCGGCCGCGGGCTCGGGCGCCTGCGCGGCGGGAGCGGGGCGGTGCCACCGCGCGTCCCCGCGGGCGGGCAGGGAGCCCTTCCCCTTCCCTTCCCTTTCCTTCCCCGGGCCTCCCCCACCGCCTCCCCCTGCCCCGCGTCCCTTGCAGGGCGTCGGGCCGGCACGGGGGTCTGTGCGCCGCGCCGCGCCGCAGGGAGGGAGGGAGGGAGGCGAGGAAGGAGGGAGGCGGGGAGGGAGAGAGAGAGAGAGGCTGAGCCAGATCTTCATGCCACTGCAGGCAGCAGCAGCAGCAGGTAAAACCAGCCCCAGAGCATCTGCTCCCCTTCACCCGCTTGCCCCCCCCGTCCCCGCCGGCCGCCCCGCAGCCGCAGTGCGCCGCCCCGAGCCCCGGACCCCGCCGAGCCCCCTCCCCGGCCGGCAGTGGCAGCGGCGGGGCCGGGGGGGCGCCGAGGCCTGCGCGCCCCGCGCCGCCGCCGCTCCTCGGCCTCTCCCGCCCTCCTCCCGCGGGGTCCCGCCGGGAGCGGCGGCGGCCCGGGGCGTGCCGAGGGCAGGTGCTCCCCGGAAGGGAGCTGGGCAGCTAGATCCTCGCTGCCGGGAGGTGAGAGCAGGGAGGGAGGAGGCAGATTTGTCACAAGGTTTCCCTCTCTGGGTTGGTTTGTTGCCTTTTTTATTTTTTTATTTTTTTTTTTCAAAAATTGTTGGTGATTCTGATGGCTGAAGGGGGAAGTTGAAGGGCTTCATGGTTATTTTATTTTTTTTTTCCCTCCAGGCCTTCAAAAAAGAATTTTTAGAAGCAGCTTGCCTTCCCTTCAGTTTTTCTGCCCCAGAGCCTCTCTACCTCCCTGTTCTCACCTACCTGACTCAGTCTGTGCTAGCTGTCCATTGCCATCAGTGGTAGATGTTCAACCATCAGACATGTTTTTCTTTGGGATACCGCAGTTCCAGTGGTGTACAAGTTTGCATTTCTGTGTATGGGCTGCAATTAACACATTTTAGCTGTTTGAGAGTTTCATACAGTGAGATTGCTGTATTGTACCCATCAGTAGCTCAGTTTAGCTACATGCCCTGTGGTATTACACATCCTGGAGGCTTTATGGTTTGCTTTTAAGAGACAGTTGTTCCATCATGCTGGCATAACATCGCTTTGGTGATATACTCATGAAAGAGGTATACATGTGAAAGAATTGTACAAAATGTACTGGGATGACACTTAGGAGAAAAGAATACGCTTCTAGCTCTGTGGCTCAGCTCCACAGTATCCATTCTCTACTTGACTCTGTAGTCCTGGTTACCTTCCCTTACAAAGCTCTGAAACTTGGTTTAAAAGCAGCACATAAGTCTTATTTCAGACTAAAGAAACTTCATTAAAGTTCTTATATGTCAGTTGTGTTACTTGTCACACATTAGTTCAGCTATTTACTGATAATACTTACTCTGTGGAAGCTAAAGGTTCCAAAATACATTCCAATTATACGTGGGCTGATTTTTGTTATTGAAAATATTTTTAAGAATTTGAGGTTCATGAAATATTCAGATAAATTGTCCTAGATTCCATCTCTCTTTAAATCACCATCCACTGTTACTTTTGCAACTCAGAGGTTGAAATACTGTAAGATCTAAAACTGGACAATGAGAAAATTAAATTGTTTGTGGGTGATAATAATTTCTGTTTTTGAAACCAGTCCTTTTTTTTCTTTCTGTTAGTGTAGTAGCTGTAATTGTGAATTAACACAATTGTGATTATCTGTTGTCAGATTGTTTTAATTTTTTTTACTGACACATGTGGCTCATGTTTGGCCTAAATGCTGTACCCTTAAGAGTCATGGATGTATATAAATAGTAGCGATTGCTGAAGTTGTTAAAATTGATACTGTGTTGAAATAAGTTCAGACTGTCAGGTAAACAAACAGAGCCTAATTCCAAATAAACTGGTGAATTTCAAAACCTTTTTTGGTATATTTTCTTACTTGAAATTGACAACTTTGCTGTTGTATCAATAACAGGAGCTGTATGGGCTGTGAACCTACCATGGTGAATTTCAGTACATAGCAAAGTATGAGAACATGAGCAATTGCTAGATGTGTAAGTGCATACTGGAAAGATAGTGCATTTTTTCCCCCACTATATTTTATGATGACTGCAAAATTTAGGCTGCAGAACTACAGATATGATAAATTCCTGTGAAAACTGAACATTTGAAAAGATAGTAATGGCATCCTTTTGTCAGTGAGATGAAAACAAGAGGCTGCTCTCTTGTACTGGTAGCTTTGGTCAATGATTAATTAAACTGATGGGATTCTTGCATGTTTTTCTTCATTTCACCCTCTCGTAAATCTGAGAAAATACAGAAACTTGATGTTTACAGTTTTTCTGTTTAAACTGCGATATTAGCAAAGCTCACTTGCCACAAAAAATTGGTTCAGAGGTTTTCTGAAAGTACTCTGCCACCTGTGAGAAGGGCACTTACCTTTGAGAAATGTAAGTGAAAACATTCCTCTCATATTTTTCCTTCCTTATATAACCATGTTGGCTTTACTTGAACGTTGTGCTTTTCTCTTTTGTTTGCTCTTGAATCTTTTAGACTTTGTTACTTTCTACTGATGTGCAAGAAGAATGTGATTTCGTAGAAATGTGTTATACATTCTCTGCCTGCCTATGATTTATGCTAATGTAGAGATCATCTTTGCTGTCTCCAGGTTGTTGTTGCTATTACAGCTTCATTTTTCACTGGGGAAGGGCTGTGCAAAGAACTGGTTTACACTTTGCCCTGAAAGGAATTCTGTTGATGAAGTCTTAGAAAGTTTACTTTGCGCTCCATCCTTAGGAGTTTTATCTTAAACTGTTAGGTATGCTGCTGTAATTGACAACAGCTGTTGCTGAGAATTGTGGAGGATAGACAGTTTCTAAGATAATCAGTTCCTAGTCCATTGGAGGCTTTGTTGATTAGCACGTGTAAGAGCATTTTGGATCAGGAGCCAGTGATGTCTGCTGAGTGCAAATGTGGTATGTTATCTAAACTGTTTAACTTAGGCACTACACTGCTCTGAAGCAAATAAGCTGTAGGTTTTGTGTGCTTTTTCTTCTGGCACAGGAAAGGGCCCGAAGCAGTTCAGTCTGTAGTCTATAAAAACATACATCTTTGGGTGATCTGCGCTTTCAGAGGAGGAGGAGGAGGACTGTTAAACACGATAGAAGGAGTTGCTTGACTGTGTTTGGTTGTCACGTTAGTGAGGCTTGAACTCTGGTTTTGACTTCCAAAAGGCATAGCTGGTACCATTTCCAGTTTTTAGGAAGGTTATTACCGTGATGTGTGTTTTGTTTAAGAATGTCTTTATCACTTAACCAAGTGACATTATTTTTCTGATGCTGCAACTTCTGTGATCAACTATTTCCACAAAAAGGACTTGAAAATTATGTAGTTTGAGAGCCCCCATTATAATCTAGCAATTCCTGCTCTTTTTAATGACACTGAATAGAAAAAAGCATGGTTTCTCTGAATCTTCTGTGAATCCATGTGTGACAGTCCTTGAGGAGAACCAGTTGACCATATTTGTACTGTGACAGCAAGAGCCAAGCTGGAGCAGTTAGTCAAACTATATCTGGTCCTTGGAGATGAACACTGAACATTTAGCATTTATTTTGGATAAAAGTTGATGAGTTACCAAGCAGAATATAAATAGGTATTCTGCCTCTGTTGATGCTTAGTTGTAGATTTCCCAAAAGCACTGACTTGTAACTTGACCTGAAGTATCTTTGGAAATAGTTGGAAAATACTAGGAAGAATCAGGTGTTGCTGATACTGAGTTGAATGCAACAGAAATGAGACAGTACCATGGTGTTCTATTTAAAAACCCCGAACATTATCCTTCTGTTTTATTTAATTTGGAGGTCTTTTTGTTCTGTTAATGGGCTGACAAATCATTCTTTTAGGTTTATTAAAGAACGTTACTACCATGCTACTAATTAATCTACTTGGGTATGTGAAAAGTTCACGTGCTTTCTGAAGTTGACTTGCATTAAGTACTGCATCTATCTTAATACATGAGCATTTCACCTTAAATGTATTACAGCATCAGTTTTTGTCTCAGTGGGTTTGATTTCTTAACTTTTGGTGGGCTAAGCTTTTTTATTTATTTTTTTAATTTTTTTTTTAAAGTGTATCAAGATACTGAGAATCTACCATTTACTTTTCTGGATGACTTGTTTCAATGATTCATCTTTGCCACTATTTAAAAATAAGGCATGCAATTATTGTTTGAATACATTTGAATGCATCTGTCGTCCCTTAGTTCTTGTTATCTCATCTGAATTCTCTATCAGACTGCCTTAAACTTGATTCGTCCCTTTGACACTGTGTTTTCACTCTCCTGCATAGTGGCAGTCCCTAGCATTTAAAGACACATACAGATTTTAAAATACATAGTTTTAAAAGAGCATCATCAGATCAAAGATTTGCTGGGCTGACTACTCTAGGACTCTGAGATAAGTTTAACAAGTATGCTGATTTAAAATGTTTTTCTCACAATGTTTTTTAACATCTGATCTGGAACATCTGCTTAACAAATGAGTTGGGAGGAAAATCAATATAATGTGATACAATTATACCATTCTGAATCTTTCCAACTATAGAATGAAAGTATTTATTGACTATTTTTGATCTGTCCTTACAATTTTTAACGCTTGTGCCACTTCTGTCTAGTTATGGGCCTCTGTTTGTTACCAACACCCTTAGTGGTATCATGGGTGGATGTTTTGTATCTCTCACTTTCTACACTCTGCAACTGTAGTTTATATTGGTGGTGATCCAGCCTCTCCTGTTCTAAGTTGTTGATCCTGATTATTTTAAGTTACTTTTTTTAAAAATAAATCAGGTTTTGAGAAACTAGGCTGAGCTGTAGCCAAAACTGTACAAAATTCATCATTTTTCTGGCTGTAGAATTGCCTGACCAAAGATAAAAACCACGAGGGAAGTTTCTGTTTTCATGTTTTTCTGTCATAAGATTTTTTTATTCCCTATTAATTTTGTTCATAACACTTTCTAGTTTCTGAAGGTTTGAAAACTCAGGAATATGAGCATCATTGTGCATTGTATCTTTATATAAAACTTAGTAATCTATATCTATGTAATTTAATCATGATCAGTAATTCTTAGGCTATGCCCAGTGTCTACTCCAGTGACTTACTTATTGTGGCTATTATAATGGGTTATATGATAATTCCTCTGGTTATGCTGAGTGCTGTTAGGAAACTGTTGCTAGTAATTTTTTTAAAACGGGTGTTACTACTGTTGACAGCTTAAGATCCTTAGATACTAGATTTCAGTATTAAAGATTTCAGTTTGACCTTTCTCTTTCAACATACTAAAAATAGGGCTTACAAAAAAAAAAAAATCGTGCTGTTCTCCAGTTTGAGCTGATGGTCTGTAATAGACCTCTACAATCACCACCTTCTGAGTGAGCTGTTGTACTTAATCCTTAGACCCACCTCCAGTCAGGATCATTTGGTTCTGCATTACCAGGTAATGATAACGGTTCTTGAAACCTGGATTGCGCCTGCTTAATACTTAATGCTATTTTCATGTAGTCTGGGTTTTACACAAGTGGGCCTTTGGCCTTTTCTTGTTGGGAAGAAGTATAATTGTATGATGCACATGGAGAATCGACTTGAATTTAGGGAAGGGATGGAAATTTTTGAAAGATTTAAAGAATATTTCTGGAACTGTAGAAGTAAATTTTTTGCATTTAGACTTTACTGTAATGTTAATGTAAGAATTGTAGCTGCTATCAGATGAATTGTCATCCAGGTTATTGTTTTGTGACTTAGTGGCCGACAGCAGATGTTTTAAATGAAGTTACAAAAAACTTCCCAATTGTGGATTAAGTGCCATACCATGGAGCTCCTCAAATTCTTGTCAGTTTATAAGGGTTTACAATGCTGACCCTGAGTTTTGTTAGCCATAATAATTTTCTTGTCAATAGTTAATTTTATATAGGTGGATGTTTTCATTATCCATGGTAATATGTAGTTATTTTACAAATTTTACAATGCTGTGTTTATAATCTACCTTCCCAGAGTCATGCTCAGCACTCTTTCCTCAGTTCTTAAAGAGTAGTTTAATGCTCAGTACTTGAGCAACACTGATAATCATTTCTTATCTGCTATGCTTTAGATGTGTCAACAAGGAGTTTGATTTGCCAGCATGCTGGCCATTTAGTTACATTTTTTAACTTCATTTATTTAACATAGTGTTGATGAAGATGGTTGTATTCTGGATCATGATATTTTCCATTAGCAATAGTGGATGTGAACAGTGGCTCCTGCATCCAATATTGTATGGATAAGCACACTTTCCTCAAGCCTCTTTTTTTCCTACCTGTCATTGTTCAGAGTAATGCAACATTTATGTCTGGTGAAAGATCTGCCTATATTTTACTGATTGAAGTCTGACAAGCTGCAGTGTTGAAAACTGTAGTTGTATTTTCCGATCTTCCCCAACAGATTATTTCAAAATTAATATTATTCTCTTTAAAAGTTACTAGTTTTTTTTATCAGCTCTGCTTTCAAAGTTTTTGTCAGTGTTCCCACTGACCTTTCCCATGTATGTTGGACCTCTTTTAAAACTAGAGACTTTCAAGCCTTAGGTGGTATGTTTCATGTTTATTTCATTATCATGCTTGCAGTATAAAACTGAGTAAGAGGATCCAGTGTCAAGTTGATACTTTGATTTCTTGTACCTTGTTATTAACTAAACTTTATCTGGATTATTCATGATTAATGTTTAGTAGTTTTGTAGAGCCTTTCATCTATAAATGAAAATAGCATTAATAATTTTCAGTGAGAGGAAAGTGGCTTATTCAAGGCCAAACAACAACTCAAAGGAAAAGATTCAATAACCCAGATTTTATACTATCTCATCACTGGTAATACAGACGTGCATTGTAAAATACTGAATAAATCTTAGATTTTAAATGCATTGGTTAAATGGGAGAAATGAAAAGTAATTTAGACATGTTAAATAGTAAACAATGTTTGGTAAGTAGAGTGAAAGTGTAGATGTAATAGAAAACCTGCTATATCTATTCTGATCAAGATATAACTCTGACCTCAGCAACTTCAGAGGAGGACCACAAAGATAACACAGAGAGCTGGAGCACCTCTCCTGTGAAGACAGGCTTAGAGAGTTTGGGCTGTTTTGCCTGGAGAGGAGAACACACCAGGGATGCCTTACAGCAGCTTTCCAGGACTCAAAGGGGGCCTACAAGAAAGCTGGAGAGGAATTTTTTTACAAGGGCATTGCATTGCATGGGACAAGGTGTGATGGCTTCAGACTGCAATAGGGTAGCTTTAGACTAGTTAATAGGAAGAAATTCTCTATTATGAGGGTGGTGAGGTACTGGAGCAAGTTGCCTAGAGGAGCTGTGGATGTTCCCTTCATGGACGTGTTTGACATCAGGCTGGGTGGGCCCTGAGCAGCCTCGTGTAGTGAAAGGTGTCCATGCTCAGGGCAGGAGGGATTTGAACTAGATGATCTTTTACATCCCTTCTGACCCAAACCAGTTCTGGGTTTCTGTGATACAAGGAAAATAGATCTAATGTTTATGGGACAAATGGAAGCAAACATTTAGTATACTTCTCTTCATGTATATCTGATAAGCTATTTGATGATTGTGCTGGGAATGATAATGACATTATTAATTTCTTTCTTTTAGTGAGACTAATGGCTCTCTGCTGATAGTCATGTTTGTTTTGTATGTCTCACTTCCTGTAAAACTTGCCTATGCTTTCAGAACAGTGACTTGGGCACCTGCAGAATATACAGCTTGTTACTTTTGCCATCACCACACACTTAAAAAAAATATGTGGGAGACTTGCTTTGTTTTCAGTTATTCATGAGACGGTAGCATAGTGTTTCACCTCCTTTGGGCCTGACTTACTTTGAATTCACATCACTTAGACTTAGGCCTGTGATGCTAATAAATATACACGTTTTAATAAATTCAAATGTGTAACTGGGCAATTCTTATAGATACCTATATAGTTTGGTTTTTTCAGACTAAAACTGGTGCTGCTTGTGACAATACCTTTTGAAGTTCATTATACCCCATAACCTTTATGTGCAATGTGTTGAGCAGTCTAGGCTAATGGGACAAAGATTTGAGCTCCTTTGAGCTGTAGATTTTCACTGTAGATTCACATTTGTATGTAAAACTTACACTGGTTGTTTCTGCCAGTTTTACTGCTTCATGAAAATATGTAGCAGATAATTTTGAAGATTTTCTTTTATTTTCAAGTATGCAAAAATCTGGATATCTGTAAGTTTAATTTTTGTGGCTGGGTGAAAGAACAGTGAGTGAGAGCAAGCAGCGGAAAGTGCAACAGGCAGGAAGTTGCTGACTTCCTGTAATAAGAGGAAATTCATGTCCCAGTCAGTGGAAAGGTTTTTTCCAAATATGAGTGGTGTATGTTCATCATGCATAAAACACATTTAAAGCAATCAGTCAGAAGTTGGTGACTTGAGAAATAAAACCAAAGGAATAAAAAACCTATCATTTTAGATTATTGAAGTGTGTGTATTACAGTTAGGACTTGTTGATTTTTTTTTTAAGAAATTTCAAAGGTAGCAGCCAGTAAGAATGAAATGAGTACATTTTATGAATGAGGGTAACTTTCACCTTTTTTTTTTTGTGAATTTACTTTACAGTTTTCTGGAGAAACACATCATCATGGAATGCCCTTTGGAATTTTATGTTGGTACTTGGTGTATTACTTTAAGTAAGTTTATTTCAGGCAGTTCTCTTTTCAAACTAAAAATTCATTCCTATTTAGATTTGTGAAAAAAACCTGTAATATAAATATATATATATTTTTATAAATTATATAATAAATTTATAGTATATATATTATAAACATCTATAGAAATATATATATTTAAATATATCTATAAATATAATATACAGTATAAATACTGTACACTTGGTCTCTTTCTCATGAGATTAACTTCTGTAGTCAGGGTCAGTTTCACCTAGTAGAAGGTTATTTTGATTTTTGGATTTTTGCTATAGTCTCAGCTCTTATTCATTATACTTCCCATGAGTCTTGAATTGCTTGATTTAGGTACAAGATGATAGTTGAGGCTCCACTGCAAGTCAGGTAATTGGGAAGGGATTTTAAGGGATAGATGGAATGAGATATGTATAAGGCAGGATGTGCCTGCTGAATTTTCAGCTGATTGCCAACTGCTTATGGTCCCTTTCATGCTACACATCTTTCAGAAATGTATATGGACCCAGGCAGATAGCTGATTGCTTTTGGTTCCCACCTTTGACCACTGAAGTTCATGGCTGATTTGACACACTTTCAACATACAATGTCAAACTTCAGTTTGCAGAGATGGAAAAGCTTCCCAGTCTTTTGTTTCTTATAACTTTTATCTTGAGCCTTAAGTACATTCTTTGGGATGAAGTGTGGGGTATTAAGTACCTGAGAAGAAATGAAGCACATATTGGACAGATATAAGCTAATGTTAATTCTTAATAGCCATAGATGATGACAGTGATGGTCAGTCATCTATTTGGTGCAGTCATGCTGTCTTTACCCACAGATTCAGAATCAGTTTATCACAAGGTTCAGTCCTTACAAAACTGAGCGTGGAGGAGCGAAGAACAGTAGCAGCTACTGTCACTGAACATAGAGCTCCACTTTGACATTTTGCACAGGTTGCATAGATTGAGGTACACATACAGAATGACTGTACAGGCACTGTCAGTTGTTGCAAATCCTGCTGAGATGCTATGTTACTTTATTGCACTCCTGTGCACTCTGAAGCCTCAGTGATTGGAGAAAGTCCTAACTTGCTTTTGATTATGTTAAACATTTTTGTTCTGGTCTTAAGCAATTTTTTGATAAACTGTCAAAATTCTTGTATATTAGATGAAAAATATGTATTTCCTATAAGTCAATATTCAAGTATTCAAAACTGACATATGCCAGGAATAAGAGTGTTAGAACTGTTGCTGTTTCATTGCTGTTGGGGGATTTTTACATTAATTTACAATAATAGTGTATGATCAGTCATGGTTATAATTTCCACTGTGAGTAGTTTTATCTGAGAAGAGGGCAAATGTGGGCTGAGTGAACATCATTTTACTACTTGTTACAGTTTACTCAGATTGGGATAAAATTGTGTTGTTAGACTCGTACTATAATTTTTGTATGTTGACTGGAGTGCTTAGTCTTTTAGAGCTGCTGTTAATTATCATTTAGTCCCTAAGCATGTTAGATACCTCCTAATACAGATAGTCTTTTGCCAGTGAATTTGAATTAGCTTTCAGTGATACTTGGGGTAATCTTGCATTTTCTGTTATGCTCAAAAGCTTCAGACTCATACTGTCCTCTTCCAGAAGTAATGGATTGGCCTAGGTCAAGGCATATGAGCTTGAGAAAGAACAGTGCATGGATAGAAAGTGGATAACAAGGACTTAAGCCAGTAGGTTTAAGATTAAAACCTTCAGTATAAAGCTTATTAATAGGCATTGAATAGTCTAATAGTCTTTTGTCTTTTCTTTTTTTTTTTTAAGCAAAGAGCATTAATCTTAGATCTCTCTTTCCTTTTGCACTTTTAATTTGCCCTAATGTTTGCAGCCATGGACTTTCCTAAGCATGAAAGAAGCTAGCATTCTTTTAAGATTCCAGCTTCTGGAAACATGGAATAAAATCAAACCCAACGACACAGAAAGTGTGTCTTGAACTGGCCATTACTCTTTTTATTTGTTTGTTTGTTTTTTGTTGTTGCTTTTTTTAACAGAGTATCTCTCAACATTTTGTTTGCCTGATTTTTGTGCATGTCAAGCACATGCGTCTGTGTTTTCAAGCCGTGAGGAGATCCAGCTGCAACAGAAATAATTGTAGGGTGGTGTTGTGGTTTAACCACAGTAGGCAGCTAAGCACCACGTAACTGCTCGCTAGAAAATAAATGCGGGCAAGGAAGAACAAATACACTACAAGTAAAGATGCAGCATTAGGTATGGAAGTACATTGTACTGGCTCACTGTATTTGTAGTAGTAGTGGAAGAGGCTTCTACAGGGGTTTTTACTCATGTTGTCTTCTATTATTGCATAATGGTATGCAATGATAAAGATGCAAACAAGAAGAATAATGTAAAATTGCTGATGAGAAGCTTATTCATTCAAGAGGACTTTCTTTACAGTTATTGAAAACTTGGGCAACCAGTGAGATGAGCATTTTAGAAACTGCACGGCATGGATTGACTGGGAGGCAGGTTGAATCTCACGAGTAAGTGGAGTAAATGACAATTTTTGGTGTGTAGGCACATTGACTGTTGTACATATAGGTCTTACACAAAACAACAAGAGCAACAACAAAGTTTCAGATGAGATCTAATATATTGAGAGATGAAGAGGAGCTGATGTAGATCTTGTTTTGAACCTGAGTGGTAAAAATGGTGACAGAGATATATTTAATACTGAGAGGAAAAAGTGGTCAAGGATTTCTCATTTTTCTCAAACATTCAATTTACTTCAGAAATAAATACATCTGTTGCAGTACATTACATTAAGCTGACACTCTTTCTGATGCACTCCCTATACTATCTACACTATTTCATCATAAGAAAAAAATACTCAAGTTGCCAGCATATATACTCTAAATTGCTAATATGGTATTTCAGCTAATGTTTCTTACTTGCTCTGAACAGACAACTCTCAAAATTATTATTCAGGGTAATTTCAGAGTAAGGGAAGGTTGGGTAGCTGTTTCATTTTTTCAGTGTGAAAGAATTTATCATTCAAAGTTCGGAGTTACATTTTGCAATGATTTCATCATTGCAATGTATCCTGAACCGACAGCAATAAATTAACTGACATTTCACTTGAGACTAATTCCTGTCCACAGTTAAGAATTTTGCTTGGTGAAATGTTATGGCCATGCCAATTTTTTTCTTGTTCATTTTGCTTAGTTTTGAAGGAAGTGAAATTGTCAATTCCAGAATTTTGTTTTAGTAGCTAGTAGTGGGTTTGTCGTGATTCATTGTCATGTCTTTTTATAGCATCCACTGGATACTGTGGCTTTCCATGTAGTCCCTCTTGATATGCTAACCTCTTTTCCCTAACTTGAGATACATTTCTGTAGTTTCAGTAACTTAACAGAATGTTTCAAAGTGTTTTTACTTTCATGTGACATTCGCCTTTTTCTGAGGCTGAGGCCTCAGAAACTGTCAATTCCTCTCAAAATCCCTGCCACAGTTGTGATACAGTGACTTGAAGTCACAGGTAAAAGATGACAGTGAAGTGAAAATGAAATGCAAGTAGACTTTCTAATTGCCTGTACAGGTAAACAAATGAAAAAAAAAAATTAAGTGGTATCTGTCATCTTGCATAAGTGAGAGAAGGTTTCTCTTCCATGCTGGGCATTTGCTTTTGTATCTTCCTTTCAGAGCTCTAGCTGTGCCATCCATCTTCTTTAGTGTTTCTGAAGTGGACTGTCCTAGAGCTCGAAGTTCAACACCCTGCTGTAACCTCTCTTGTTTATGACAGCTGGTCACAGATCATCTGACTGCCTCAAACTGTGCTAGGCATTACTGCTTCCATGGGAATGTGTAAATTACAGCAGTCCCTGAAAGACTAGTTATTTTATTAATACTGTGATAGAAGGAAAAAACTAAACAAATAAACCCACAAACTCCCTATGTCCTAAGCTGACCTGGCCTCTTGAAGAGAAATGCTTTGTGACATCTCAGATTGAGAAGGTCTGACATTGAGTTAGCTGTCCCTTATTAGTGATGCAGCTGCATCTTGATGGTGGAATGGCTCTAGGTGTAGAGGGCAGGACAATGATAAGGCAAGAATAAAAGGGAATTTTTGTTTCCCTATGCCCATTGGAACCTTAATTTGAAATGTCTTTCTGCAGAAATAACCATGTTGGTAACCATGAGAGGCTCCTCAGTGTCTGCCCCATTGTACACATTCTGATCCCACCAAATGACATTTGGCAGGAAAGCTAAAAGGAAATGTTTGTCACCAAGTATAAGCAAATAAACCCCAATATTGTACTAGGATGGAATAGATACATCTGATTTTAGTCCCAGTCTATTGACTATGCACAAAGAAGTCTTAGACTCAACATGGCTTAGAACAATCACCCTCACTTTGTTCAGTTGGATGTCCTCTGATCGTGTTCTGCCCAAAATTTAAGTCTCTTTTTGCTTTGATTTTTTTAATTATACACCTGATTATCACTCTTTTTAATGTTCAGTAAGGCTGGCATAAGGACAATTGGTTATGTGTTACTGACTAAGAAAAGCGTTTTTCATTCATTAATTGAAATAGTCATACATGTACTTAATTTGACCACTCAGCTGTGGTGGATCTTATGTCAGTCAGTGACTTGCTTATGATAGTTCATAAAATGTGTTTCAAGTACCGCCTGTTCTCTTAATTCTCTAGAGAACTAAAAAAAAAAAAAAGTTATTTTTTCATTTACATCTCTTTCATAAAGCTTAATTCTCTTAATTCTCTAGGTTCTCTTAATTCCCTAGAGAGCTGAAAAAAAAAAGTTGTTATTTTTTCATTTACATCTCTTTCATAAAGCCATAGTAGATGCTGAGAGACTTTCAATATTTAGTCAGTATAAGAGGTTCTGTGCATACATATAAGCATTTTAGAATTCTGTATCAGATATGTAAACCTTATCTATATGCATACTATTATAAGCAAATTATCTCTTTGCTTTCAATGAATCTTGATCTTAAGAAGGTGTGTCTGGAGTATTTGGGCTGGAAAACTGCTGCCATTCCTAAACAGCACCGAAATGTACATACAAGGGGAAAAAAGCCAGGTATGACTGCTCTGTTCACCACATGGGCCTTCTGTACCTACCCTGGTACTGCTGCCATAGGTCATCATGAATTTCCTACAGTCCTGTAGTTGGACTACATTTATTATCAGAGAAAGATTCTTCACCCAGAGAGGTTGAGCACTGGAATAGGTTCCCCAGGGAAGTGGTTACAGCACCAAGCCTGACAGCATTCAAGAAGTGTTTGGACAGCACATGGTGTGATTCTTGGTGTGTCCTGTACAGGGCCAGTGCATCAGTGCATTGGACTCAGTGATCCATGTGGGTCCCTTCCAACTCAGGATATTCTATGGTTCTGTGATTCTAAACTAAAGTCTGCTTGTTAGGCATTGCTAACCTCAGTGACTGATTTGTGAATGAAGACAATGTTATGGCAGCTGGTTCTGTATTCCAGCTAATGAAATGGTCTGTTCTTAGATTTGAACCGTGAGAGCACAACAAAGTTTTGAAATTCACAGAAGTAAAAATAAATTAGACCTTCATTTATTAAGAACTTTTTCTCTTAGTTTTAATTCTATGTCTTACTCACTTGATCAGGGTTATAGTCAGTGAAGTGAGAATTTTTATTCAAGGAGCCTCTAGTTCAGCATGTGGAATAAAGGAGGATGAACGAATAACTAGGGCTTTGAATGGTTACCAACTAATAATTAAACATACAGCTATCTTGATAATCTTTTAATGATGTAAGCTTCACATCATCTTGTCATGTGACTAGTAGATAGAGATGCAGCAGATTTATCTTTTTTGAGATGATGTAAAATTTTTATTCAAAGTGTAGCTCTTTTGACCCTGAAGATAATCCCTTATAATAAAAAATGTTAACTTTGCATTACATTTTCTAAGTTGATGTATTTTACATTAGTAAAAGTACAGAGGATTGGTAAATGCAAGATATAAAAATTACATGGGCATTATTCCTGCTGTTTATGATTGACTTGGCTTTGTGTTTAGATTTTGGATTTTAACTGACCTCATTAGGTAAGCTATTTTCTTTTTACAGTATTATTTGCATTATGTGTCTAAATTTAAGGTTAAAAAGTGTAAATTTAAGGCATTCATATTGAATGCCATCACTTGACCTGTACGGGACAACCTCATCATCAGACCCAGCCAGCATGAGTTTATGAAAAGGCAAGTCCTATTTGGCTGACCTGATCTCTCCTTATGACAAGGTGACCTGCTTACTGGATGAGGGAAAGGCTGTGGATGTTGTCTATCTAGACTTTAGGCCTTTGCCACTGTTTCCCACAGCATTCTCCTGAAGAAACTGGCTGCTCATGGCTTGGATAGGCAGATGCTTCACTGGGTAAAAATGGGCTGGCTGGCCAGAGAGTGGTGGTGAATGGAGTTATGTTCAGCTGGTGACAGATCACAGTGGTGTCCACAGAACTCAGCGGTGGGACAAGCCCTGTTTAATACCTTTATCAAGGGTACGGATGATGGGATGGAGTGTACCCTCGGTAAGTTTGCAGCTGACACCATGTTGCGGGGCAGGAATGTTGATCTGCTGGAGGGTAGGAAGCCTGCACAGAGGGATCTGGACAGGCTGGATCAATGGGCCAAGATCAGTTGTTTGAGGCTCAACAAGGCCAAGTTCCAAGCCCTGCCCCTGAGTCACATCAACCCAGGCAGTGCTACAGGCTGGGGCAGAGTGGCTGGAAAGCTGCCCGGAGGAAAAGGACCTGGGGATGCTGATTTACTGCAGCTGATCATGAGCCAATGTGTGCCCAGGTGGCGAAAAAGGCCATTGGCATCCAGGCCTGTATCAGCAATAGTGCGGCCAGCAGGATGAGGGCAGTGATTGTTCCCCTGCACTCAGCACTGGTGAGGCCACACCTTTTCTTGTCCTGTGTACAAGAAACACGTTGAGGTCTGGAGTAAGTCCAGAGAAGGACAGGGAAGCAGGTGAAGAGTCTGGAGTACAGAGGAGTGGCTGAGGGAGCTGGGGTTGTTTAGCCTCTAGAAAAGGAGGTTCAGAGGAAACTTTATTGCTCTCTACAACTACCTGAAAGGAGGTTGTTTGCAGGTGGGGGTTACTGTCTTCTCCAGGTAAAAAGTGACAACACAAGAGGAGACACCCTCGAGTTGTGCTGGGGAAAGTTTAGGTTAGGTATTGGGAAAAATTACTTCACCAAAAGCATTGAAATAGGCTCCCTGGGAAATGGTTGGGTCATATTCCTTGAAGTATTTGAAAGTTGTGTGGATGTGGCACTTGGGAAGATGGTAGGTTGGGTAGTGTTAATGGTTGGATTTGATGATCTTAAAGGTCTTTTTCAACCTAAGCAATTCTATTCTGTTAAAATGAAATGTTTGTAATGGCAAGTATTCTGGATAGGTAGCCTATGCCATCTTTTTCTGGGAAATATATGATGTCATGAAATTATTTTACTATCAGGTATTGTGTATCACGCTGTACATTACTGAAAACAGTTTTACTGTTGGTATAGAGTATTACTTCAGTGGATTATTCTTAAAACCTTTTTCACTTCACAGTATTCTTTTCTCTATCATTTTAGAGGAATTCTGTTGTCTTGCTCTGCTGTTCCAAAGGCATTTGTCTGTTACCAAAATTAATTGATCTGACAGGGGTCAGAGGAAATATCTGTTGGTTGCCTGCATGGTTTTGCTCCATGCCAAGCAATACTCTTGTTATCATTATGAATTCTTACGTAAAATGGATAATAAAGTGCTGGTACAGCTAAGTGAAGCAATTCATTGCTTTCCAGATGCTTACTAAGTGCTTAGTTCCTGAATATTGGGGTCCTGAGCTTCTAGATGCTTAAGATTTGTTCCAGGAAGACAAAATTGATTTGTACTTGTAAGTCCTGAGTGACTTAATTGTTTACGTCAGTGATGGAAATACTTGCAGCTAAATAAACTTGAACTGACCAATATAGTTAAAATCAAGATAAATTTACTAGAGATGAGAGGTGGGAAGAAGAGATTGTGCAGCAACTGGTTAAATTAAACTATTGTCTGTCCAGTGTTTCTGGCTCTGATTCCAGTCATTAACTTAATTTCTGCTGTTACTCTTCTGTGGGGGTTATGACATCTGCAGTATGTAAAAATTAGTCTCTTTTGTATGGGTTAAAATTTTACTTCAATTAAATTTATGTCTAAAATTAGAATGTAAACATTGATGAATCTTATTTTTAATGAGTAGCAGCAGAAATCTTAATAAATCCTCTATAAAATTACACTGGACCATACATTGAGAGGGATTTAGTGAATATAGACTTTTTAAAAAAGGAATGAGAAGACTTACATAAGATATAGGTGGTCATACTAAGAATCACTTCTGAATAGTAAACACACTATTACCTTTATTTAAATTAAAAGCATAGAATCATGTGTCTTAAGGCTGTTAGTATTCAAATGGGATGAATTTTTGATTCTGATCTGTGTCATTGAGGTGTTTTATCTTGAAGTCTTGTGGGTAGCACCCCAATTTCCACATGACTAATAAAATACAGATACTCTGGAGTTTAGCCAATGAACAAATACAAATTATTGTTCAGATTTAGATAGTGAAAGAAAACATGGGTTAAAAGCTGGTCAAAAATTTGAGAGTATCTATTATTAAGAAGTATTGATACTGGAATTGAGGTGTGAGAAGAAAAAATAAGATTAGTCAGGAAAACCAGTCCTGTGGTTGCTTATGGGCCTGGGTCATAGACATTTGCCTTGCTAATGCTTTTTTAGTGTGATTAAAAACTTCCAGAGCTCATGACATCAAAAAATTCATTGTGTGGAAAAAACTAAAACATTCCTTATTGTTGGCTTCAGTGTTATGTTTGGCTTTGAAGAAACTGACTTGTTTTACAGTTTCAGTCAAAGATCAACGCAATCATTTGAGCCTTGACTTTCTCTTCCAGGAGTCTGACAGAGCTGGCGGCATTTTCGTCTGTCAGGCTTTTGTTGTTTAAAATCAACTCTTTGACTCACTGACACTGTAATGAGGAGTAAACAAGCCCTATTTCTTTGCGACAATTTGTAGTATGTTTTTAGTGGCTTCTGAATTTAGCAGTGCTGGTTTAACAGTTGTTAAATCATGTAGCTGTAGTAAACTTCTTTACTAGTGGTAATAATTGAGTTGAGGATATTAGTTTCACTGTCCCCTGTGGAGGGGTTTGTCTTTGGTCCTGGTATTGTTGGCTTTGGCCCTCCACTGCTACCTGTCTGCTTGCTTCAGAATACCATCTTGCCAGTTCTTCTCTTTCATTTAACCACTACTTAGTGGTAACAGGATTCCACGTGTCCTGCTTGGCCTTTTGTCCCAGTGATAAATGTGTTAGATAACTGCAGGACCACATGTGCTTCTGATCAGCTACATGAATGAATATTCTAATATAAGGGGCTTAAAAATATGTCTGAGAATAGGTACTCAGTTGTACTAGTACAATTTAGAGGATATGGTGTTGCTGAGAACCAAAGATTTAAATTTCAGGTAATTTCTCTAATTAGAGAATGTAACTGTGATGTCCCTTAAAATGAAGAGTCAACATTTACAAGTATTGATACTATGTAGCAGATAAATAAATATCTGAAGCCTTCTGGATATTTGATGTTAAAAGAAAAGACAGAACTTTGTGTCTTGCAGAACCTACAATAAAAAATATAAAAAGAAAATTATTTAATTCAAGATTCCATTGATTTTATTCTGTGTTCTAACCAAAGAAATTTTATTTTTGTTTACTTCTTGGTGGTTGCTTGCTGTCTATTCAGCATGCAACTTATTCTTCATTGGTGATATTTTCCAGCAGAACTGAAGGTTATGAGAATTAGGTAGCAAGAGCTAAAGGAAAGTTATGTTGTCATAATTATTTAAGGAAATTTGAGTCTTGTATTCCACATTCCATCTGGGATGAGCTAAAGCATTCTTTCCATGATTTTTCAGTACTTTTATACAGTCATTAATTAATGATAAAATCTATCACCAAATTAAATTGTGTATTCAGAATATCAACAGGTTACCTGCTTATTTATCTGGAAAATGATGTAGCTACCCTTCACTGGGATTTTATTGTAAAGTTTTATATAAGGAAGTAATAATCTCTTCGGGATGAGGAGAAAAACCTTTTTCCAGACATCTTCCAAGGTTAATATATTGAAATTGGTCTGAGGTAAATTAACCATGTTTGTTTCTTGATTTGAAGTTCTGTTAAGAATTCCATACAGACATAAGTTTTTCACTCAGTGAACAAAAAGAGAGGTAGGGAAGAGATCTCGGATATTTTAAAAATACTAAGTCAAGGAAACAATTGGAACTCAATAAACTCAACAACCAATGTTGCCATTGCCAACACTTCCACTTTTTTGACTACTCCCTCAGTTGCTAGAGTAATTCCTGGTCATGGGAGACCAGGTTCAATGAAGTCCTTTTTCACCTGAGAATTATCTTGTATCTGTTACTTCTAGATTACTGCTGGACATTTTGGGTATGACTTGCTTATAGTCTCTTGTCTAATTAAGTTTCACATTGTAGAAGTTAGAAATTCACCAAGACTGAAAATGGAATTCAGGGGTCCTACTAATGGGTGAATATCATAGTTGTGAGAGAGAAGATTAACTTTTAGCATTTCCCTGACACTGTGCATTTTTATCTGAAGTGAGGCAGAGATAACAGAGTGCAAGTGGCTGTTCTCAATCAGAGAAGGGATTGGCTTCTCCCCTTTATGTAAGTCCTCAAACCAAGTTTTTGATTGCAAACTGCCTTTATAGATTGAATAAGCCATACAGTCACTGTCAAACTGGAAACTAACAAAAGGTGCAATTCATAGAGTTAATTTTCTGTTCCATCATTAGTTGTAACTATAGGAGAGTGTAACTGTGTTGAGTTGAATTAGCTTTAAAAGGCATTGGTAGAAGTATGTTTTATTAATCATCAGTGCTACAGATAGTGAAGGTTCTATAAGGAAAATAATGAGAGTCCTGAATTAGAGGTGGCACAACAGGAAACTTTTAATTTAGTTGGAAACTTTTATTTTGTTGTTTTCAGGTCTTACTGGAGCCTGAGATACCTAATCTGCAATGCCTCAAGATGAAAGAATTTCTTCCCCTGTAGAAATTAGAAAACAACAGTTGCTATTGGAAGCATTTTATCCACTTCCAGTCTAACATTTGGAGTTCTTTTCTTCTATAAGAACTTAAATTCTGTATTACATTCCATTGATGAAGTCCTAACCCTGGATTAAATATTTTCAACAAACAGTTAGAAAAGAGATGAGTGCAGTATTGTTATAGCATGCAAAATACGAATTTGTCTTAATGAGAGGTTTACTTGTAGTTAAAGGAATATAAGCAGCGAATGTGTACAAAATATATCAACAGTCTCTACATAAAACAACAAAAACTGATTTTTGGATATTCAGATTTAATGCAAATATGTCATTTAATTCAGGCACAATGGCCTTTTAAAGTCAGTAGTTAATGTTTTCGTAATGTTAATTCTGTCTCAAGTACTTTATGTAGAATAGTATACTGCTATGTAATTTATTACCCATAGGATTCCCACTAATATCCATTATCTTGAAAATATTACAAAATTTTCACAATTGTATTTTCCAATGTCCTTTGTGTTTAGATTGTCAAAAGAAACCACCCAACCCCCCACAAAACAAAAACAAAAAACAAAGCCCAAAGAAGAAAAGAAAGAAAAAACAAAAACAAAAAGGCAAGGGATTTCATTTTTTCTATTAACACCAGTTCAGGCAACTTGTCTTCTTGAGCAATATTACCACTGATTTAAATGTTGACATTTAAATTTCTGTTGGTTGAATCTTTCCTTCTCTTTACTGTTTTATATATAGTATGCTGACAAAATTATAGCATTTTTAACAATCCATTTTCCAGGTGAAACTGGCATTCATCGGCCTTCTAATTCATCTGAGTATTTTAGAAGACATAGCAGTGTCTGGTGTTTGCTTTTGTGTTTTGTAGACAAGCTATTTCTACCCTTTTATATTTTGAAGTGAAGCCCTGATTTTTATTTCATTAATAGCCTCTTATACTATAAATCTAATCTGTTTTGGGATTTGAGTTAAAAAACTGCTCCTGATCTCATCTTAGTGGATAAACCAACTACTTCACAGAGTGTTTGCTAACAGAGGTAGCTGTTTTATTGATGAATATAGAAAAAGCGTATAGTCCAGTGCTTTGTTCCATTCCTCTAATTTATGACACTAGTAATAATAGATGATGAATGAGATATCCAAAACATTAATAAATTATCTGAAGATGTGTACTAAATCAAAGAGGAGGAGACTAAGAAATAATCTCATATAATGCCTCCAAGAAAAGTAAGCTAATTCCAGAGTCATTTATTCAGCAATATGCAAAAACCCTGGGAAATTTGTTGAAATTGAACTGCTATAGTTAGTATGAGATTAATATAACTCAGCATTTCAAATGTGCTATTATAGACATTTGGATCGCCAGTTTCAGGTGGCAAGAGATGTAAAACTTACAGACTAAAATCACTCTTAAATGTTTAAGTTAAAACGTTGAGTTTAAGCATGTTTAAAATAAAACCCAGCAATTTTGCCCTACAGTGATGATACTTGCATCCTCTTCCCTAAATTCATGTATCCACTAACAGGATTGAAATTTGCAGCAGTTTTCTGCTGTGGTTTGCATTTGGTAACTTGATGATTCTGTGTAAAATAGTTACTTGTTCAAAGAGAAACTGTGCAGCCTTTCATTTTCCTTAGCAGTGGAGTTTTCTTCATTTGGATGCCACATGGCATAGTTCTCCTGGTGACACTGGGAGTCTCAAAAGGAGTCTCCATGTTGGAAGAGGCATTTGGCCACTTACACAGTATTCATGTGCCACTTTGTTATAGACAGGCAGCATCCAAGTAGTGGGCTGGTTTTATGCAACTGAGTTAATGTCATTCTTATTAATCTATTTCTTAATGTTGTCAAGTCCACTGAAATTCAGTCACCATGATAAAATAGAGTTACATTCAGGGTGGGCAGGTATTGGTAGAGATGAAACATCTTGGAAGTGTCACAAATTGACACTTGGAGTTTTTATGAATGTGATTTTTATCACATTTAGATAACCGATGTGTGGATTTAGATAAATTTGTCATCAAAATGATCAATATTTTCTTACGTCCTCCCTCTGTTCCCATTTTTTGGTATTTTTCCTTCCATGCCTTGAACTTTTGCTGGAGTCCATATGGCTGTACAGAACTGACCCAGCTGATTGATAACATGTTTTTTCTTTGTTGAGATTATACAGTGAGTTGCAAAGTAGTTAAATGTTTTTGGTATGAAATTAATAAAACATCCTGAAGACTGTACTTTCTACATCGACGACAATGGAAGAAATCCCCAAACTCATATTTGTCTTAGAACTGTACATTTTTTAGGTACGCTATTTTTTCATTTCCCAGAATGTGTTATATTTGGCTTCTTTCTACACGTAGCCTTAATTTCACCTTTAACTGTGGAATTTATTGTAATTGCAATTCTTCATATGAAAGCTGTCATCAGAGAGTATCACCAATTGCTTCATACTCTTTGTTTCCTCTTAATTTTTAGTAAATACAATGAGTATTGTTAATCATATGCTACTTCTAATCATCAGTCTTCAAGATAAGCAATTAACATCCTGTTTAAAAATAGTAGTAAAGAGTATTTTCTTCTGTTTCTACTTTAATCTAGGTTCAGGCATCTTTTGAAAATGTTTATATAAATTCTAACTTAAATGAACTGTAGAATCAAAGAATATCCTGAATTGGAAGGAACCCACAGGGATCATCGGGTCCAACTCCCAGACCTGCATAGTAGAGGCCCAAGAGTCACATCAAGTACCTGAGAGTCCTGTCCAAATGCTTATTGAACTCTGTCAGGCTTAATGCTGTGACTGCTTCTCTGGGGAACATGTTCCAATGCCCAGCCACCCCCTAGGTGAAGACCCTTTTTCAAATATCCAACCTAAACTTCCCCTGACACAACTCCAGGCCATTCTCTTTGGTCCTGCCATTATCATTCCCTTGGGTCACCACAGGGAAGAGATTGGTGCCTGCTTCTCTACATTTCCTCACAAGAAAGTTGTAACTGCAGGTCTCCCCTCAGTCTCCTCCAGGCTGAACAAACCAAGTGACCTCAGCCACTCTTTGTATGTCTTCCCCTCGAGACCTTGCGTACCCTGTGAGGCCCTCTGTGCCCTCTAATAGCTTTATATCTTTCTTGTTTTGTGGCACCCGAAACTGCATACAGTATTCAAGATGAGGCCATCCCAGTACTGGGCAGAGTGGGACAATGCCTTCCTTTGCCTGGCTGGAAATACTGTCCTGATCCACCCTAGGACACGGTTGACCCTCCTGGCTGCTGGGGCACTGATGATGTGTATTCAATTCACCACTGACCAGGGCTCCCAGTCCTTTTCCATGGGGCTGCTGTCCAGCCTCTCATTCTCCAGTCTGTCCATACATCCAGGGTTGCCCTGTCCCAGCTGCTGATTCCAGCATTTTCCCTTGTAAATTGTCATGCAGCTGGTAATTGCTGAGCCCTTTAATTTGCTAAGATGGTTCTGCATGGCCTCTCTTCCATGGAAGGAGTCAACAGCTCCTCCCAATTTATATTGTCAGCAAACATAGTAGACCTTTGAGTCCTGCATCCAAATAATTTATGAATAAACTGAAGAGCACTGGCCTAAAATGGAGCCCTGTAGAACCCCACTAATGACTGATTGACAGCTTGGTGTAACCCCATTTACTGTGATGTAAATGAATGTGCCATATTTATGAGTCAGATTCGGACTTCTTTGGCTCAGTCGGCCCATACATAATGCAGTTGTTAAATTTTACTTGTTTCTCTTCATATCTGACATGACCAGATTTGTAATTTTTAACAGTCAAGTTCAAAGAAGTGGGGATAGAAAACATTTTTAGAAACTGGGAATTATATCTATTTTCTAAATTCATTAGATATTTACATGTAAGATAAATATGTAGATTTTATTAGTGTATTTGTCCTATATTTCCCACTATTTTCTTCTGGCTGTTTATATTGGAGTTTCACATAGAAGTATAGGATCTTTACTTCACCTTTCGATTTATCTGAAGGTATTCCTTGGCTACTAAAGTATAAACCTTACAGTTAGTCATCAAGGTGGTTAACTCACAGCATTGAATTGTAGAAAACAAACCAGGATCTTTCTGCACTTTTATCTGTGGTGTTCAAATACAGTAAGTGATTATAGTCGAAGATATTTCCTCTTTCTGCAGAACCACAGACTTTCTCATTATGAGAAAGATCTGTTGAAGGCCAAGAAGTTGTTTCCCAGTAAGGGAAAGATTGAAGACAGTTTATTTGTCTTATTGGTATTTGTCATGTTGCCACACCTTAGCTTAAGGAAAACAGTCATTAAGTAAGCAACAGAATCCCATCATATATTCACTAACTTTCTCATCATGTTCAGGCTGAGATCAATACTTTTTAAAAATCTGAGAAGTCCATTAATGAGTGTTTTAGGGGTTAAGGTACTTGTGCAGTGTGTCTGAGTTTCTTCTGTCCCTGGTCCATTACAAGAACTTGAATAAGCATTGTGTGTCTACGTGACTGTGTTAGCATCTCTTTTTGTTGTGGAGAACATCTCAGAATCTCATCATGCATAAATCTCACTTGAAATTAATTGGAGCTACCAGACAAAAACAGAATAGTAGCAGAACTTGAAGTGTACAAAGCTCACCTGAATAAAAGCTGAATAGCCTCTGCATCTCATTCAATTATTTATAGAAAATAGAAAGATTCTGCATTTTGCAGAAATTAAAATATCTATATTGGTATTAAAATATGCTGAGAAAGGGATCCAGCAGCTCTTCCTTTACCAAAATTGGTGCATGATCAGTTAGTACGACAGCAATTAAGGCCTAAACTGGGAGAGCCCTTCTATAGAACAAGACATTATCTGACCTCTTTGAGAGTAAGATGCAATATCCACTCTTTTATATGAATGGACTTAAAGAACAACAACCATTTATTGTGGAAGGTAGTGATTGCACTTTGTATAATCTTAGAAGGTAGTCAGTTCTTCAGATGAAAATGTGTGCAATTTGTAATTTCTTATTTTATGCTTTCAGAAATAGGGCATCCAGAATAAAAATTTAATTGCAAAGAATAAATTTTTCAGCCACATTAAAAAAAACCAACAAAAACAGTTAATATATTTAGTGATGACAACAGAGGAACCCTTTGGCCTTAAGCATATTACTTGAAAAATAAGGATCTTAAAGGTAGTGTTGTACCCTGTCATATGTATGACATCTGGGGGCTTATTAAAATCCAGGAGTGCATGACTAAGGTTCTTTGAAAAAAGAGAAATGAACTTTTAAGTGGCAAAATGTGAATATTAAATAACTGCAAACTACTTCTTTGCCCACTCCATTTAAGTGCAAATTATCTTTCATCAATTCTAATAAATTGACATTTCATTGTTTAAATAAAATTTAAACACAATAGAAGAGTGTCTGTAATTGGAAAATTAAATTTTGCTACCTTTGGAGTACTTTCAGGTTAACATATTATTGAGAAGTTCCCATTGAATACTGCAAATCAATATAATGAAGGGTTAATTAGGAAAACTGATATAAGTTTTATTTTCTTAGAAATCAAGAAATTGGTAAAATGTACACTGTTGATCATTAGGATACAAAACTATCTGTTAAAATCAATTAACATGCATATCTGATGACTGATTGTATAAATATGAAAGTCAAATAATTGTAATCGTTAACCATGGCTGCAGGTCATATGAGTTGTCAGCTCAAAAAAACTAGAGGAGAAAGAGGTTGATTTGCATATATTTAATGTGGCATGCTGTACATGTGGGAATTTGAGATAAACCTTTGCTGGTAATCTGCTTGTTTTTATCTAAAAATCGACTAGGAAATGTGGGTCATAACAGTCAAATGAGCTATGTCTTGTATTGATAGGAGTTGATTCAGTAGTTTGGGATTTAACATTTTGCTAAGTTTCAATATTTTAGAATTGATTTTTCCTTAGAGACAATTGGAAGAAGCTGGTTAAAAAGTTACTTGCAAATACTCAAAGTTTTTACCAAGAACATACTCAAAATTGTCCTCTAACGTTGTAGGACTGAGTTTTACAGTTTTTAGTTAGACTTATCAATATGTATAAAAACCACTTTTTAACTTTTTATGATTAAATTTAATTTTCCTTTACTTTTTATGATGAAATTGAATTTATGATTGAAAAAACATCAGGTACATTTAAAATTTTTATGAAGTACTGTACTGCATCACAAAAGTGAATGAACTTCTATATGAAGTGGACCAAACAGATAATCTTAAATTTAATTGATTAATTGTAATAAATAGAGGGAGGAAATTGCGGCACAAGAATGAACCTTCTAGTCTGGAAATATTTATCCATTATTTAAATTCCTAAATATAATAAATTATAGCAGGTTTCTTTTATTTATTTTTTTATTGATAGTGCAAAATATTTTGTGCAACATTATAACAGTTCCAGGAATCCTTGAAAAGTAGGTCAGAATATAGTGGTCAGTACTTTACATTAACTATAATCTGGTTAAGCAGGTCTGTCTAGCCTTTCTCCCTGTGTTTACTACTGAGTATTAAAAAAAAAATCCAGATTTTGATATTACACTGCAATCTCTTTCTAAAATGTACCTGTTTCTTATATTCATGAGTTCCCAAAGGAGGGAAGCAGCAGTCTGTGGTTTCTTTTGGTCTGATTTGTACCTTCAAACTAAGAAACTTTCTGATATGGCAATATCAAAAGGTGGAGAATGAAATAGCTTTACTGTTCAGGCCTTTTACTGTGAGCCAAATTTATAATTTTGCCATTGTGAATATTTGAAATTTGTTCTTAGGTGTGGGGTACAATCCAGTTCCTTGAATTATCACCCAAATTAACTTGAATGCCAGGGAGGGAAGTCTCACTGTTGTAGCACAGCTTCCCAGATTGGGCAGAGTAGAGAATGCACACGATTACTTGATTTTTGCTGTTCTTCTCCAGGAAGTACACCTCAACATCAGTGCCTTCTGCTTTAGCTGCCTGTTGACAAATCTTCCTCATAATCTGCATGATGTAAGACACCTGTATGATGTTTGAGGGCTGGGGGGGTAAAAGGACCAGCTGACAGAAGAGAGGAAGGGAATTGAATTCGGTTTCTGTCTTTGTCTCATGTAGGTTGGAATTTGCATGTGATTGGAAGTGGGAGAAAGGTAGCACTGTCCCAGGTCATTGGCTGGTTTGTGTCTGTCTTTTGATGATTTACATGTCTTATTTGAGCAGGTAATTATGACCCTCCAGCTTAGACAGAAGTAGTTGTATGAGAAGGTGAGTTCTGTAATCACAGTTTAAAAGCCTAAATTAAACATGAAAGTAATTAAAAAATAAGTAAATTTTAAAAGGAAGAAAAAAAAAATTGGGGTTTAAAATGTCAGTAACTGTAATTATATTTTTAGCTCTACTGTAACTCATTGGTAAAAAATCACTGCTCACAGAGGCTCCAAAGCTGCAGATGAATGTAATATGACCAAATGTTTTTTCCTATAGAAGGGCTGATTCCAGAACCTCCAGAGCCATTGTATGTCCCAATAATCCTCAAAATCTTTTAATGTGTGATAGTATAGGCTGTTTTTACAAGTACCCATTGCTTTTAAAAAGAAGCATTTGGGATATATATGATTTGTTTTGGGGCTGGATGGGATTCAGAGATGTGGTGTGTGAACAAATTGTCATTTTCAGGGAAAAATCTGTGCACTAAATGAGAACACCTTAATAAAAAAAAGGTCTCATTTGTCCCACTTTAGAAACACATACTGTGAGAAGAAAGTGCTTCAGGTTCCTTAAAATATAGAAGTTTTTGTACTGTTGTGTCTTGGGGCTAGCAGTGTTATTAGCTCAAAGGGGAGGTATGCTTTTTCATGATGACTATATTTAGCCAGGAGGAATAGTCCTTTTTAAAGCAAATTGAAATGAGTGTATGAGAGCATGAAATTGTCAGCAGCGCTGGTGCACATTTACATTACTTCTACATACTCTTTTGAATGACCACACAACAGAACAAGTACTTCATTTCCACTGTGTTGATTTTTCTTGACAAAACATGGCAGTCTATCCAAAGGAGGGTGTTTAGCCAAGATAAATATAAAATTTATGATTAAGCAAAGTGTTTTCTTATTATAATCCCTAAAGAGAATTTGAGACTTGTTAAATATAACGTGCCCAGGTAATTTTAAGAGTAAGTTATCCTTTATGCTTTTAAATGCTGAAATACAGCAGCATCATCAGCAATTTGAGATATTACTTGCAGAAACAGCACTGCACACTGACTTTCTTTGAAACAAGTAGCAAAAAACCATGCATGTATACAATATATAACTTGAGGTTTGATGTATTCCTTCATTTTTACAGTCCAGTACAGAGATAAGGAATCCATGTCAGTAGCATGGTTTGTAAAACTGTATTGCTTTTTCCTGTATGCAGTGTGTGTTATTGAAGAAAGCAAATAAACCTTTTTGACAGAACGGGTAAAAAGTTGATAACGTGATTACACTTGCAGCACATTTCTTCAACTGTTATATTTACGGAGTACCACTTTGAAGAAAGCTGTGGCGACTGTCAGTGTTATTCATTAAAATAAATGGAGACTGAAAATTGATTGAGGAGAAGAGTGGATTTTGACCTTTGTGGTACCAGTGTTGGCTTTGGAGTGCAGCATTCTAATTAAATTTTGAATGTACTTAGATAGTGGATATTAAATGATCTCACTGTATTCTTTCAAGGACTGTGAACTTCCAGAATCAAGGATAACATTAGATGTCAGCCAAGTATTTTGTCCTTCTCGTGGTTTGTCTTTACATCTGAATTAGTGCCAGTTTGCACAGATTGTGTGTCATCTTAAATACAAGAAACAGGCCTCAGTCTGCTTGAACTCGTTCCACCAAAGACTTCTAAAAACTTTCGGTAGTCTGCAAACTGTAATGGTTGTTTCACATTAAGTTGCTTTGTAGAATTATAAAACAGCTTTTCTTGTGCTTTCAAATAAAATGTTGTCATCTGCTAATGAATGAGATACCATCTGTAATAATTAAGGTTATTCTACTTGTTTTTCCCCTGCAGGAAAACTTCTGAAGGTTTGCAGAAGACAATAAGAGAACCACCAAGAAGGCTATTGCAGTGTTGTAAGTACTGCACCCAGGAAAAAAAAAAGAAATATGTGAATTAAGAATGTTGTAAAGAGGTTTTCATTTTTTGGGGGAAAAAATGAGCTGCATAAAGGGATTACATGTAAAATACAGAGCAGGATGTATTGTAGCAATCATGTTAATAATTTACAAGGGAAAAACTGCACTCTTGTAAAATCTAAAATTGTATCCTTGTGCAGTGTAATCAGGAATTCACCAATAGCAGTGAAAAATATTTCTCTATCCACCAAAGATTGATCTAGTTTATATACATTTGTTTATTTAAAACTATCAGAATTTAGAAAATCATTGTAGTTTTGTAGGTTTGTCATTTGTTTTAGTGACTTATTGTTTAGGTTATTTTGCAGAATTATTTATTTGCTGATTTATTTATGTATTTCATTATTTATTTATTTGATTATTTAGTAAATTATTTATCTGATGAATTATTAATACATCTTCATGACATGCTTTAAATTATTTATAACTTAATTTTGAGTTTATTGCTTTTCGACGCTGCATTGTTACTGACTAGTTTTGATTTTTTTTCTTAGTTCTTGAAAATTAAAGTACTAGCTCTAAGGCAAAAGTATATTCTTTGCAGAATCCATAGATGGTTTTCAATGAAGTAATTTACCATGTAGATACTAATTTTGTTTAGTTTTATATTTCTTGATACCACTTTTCTACTTATTTAGCTTTTGCTTCTATGATTTCATAGGTGTGTCAAGATCAAATGAGTGACCTTTAAGGGGCAATGATAAACACTTTAAACTGTGTAGCAATAGAGTAGTTTTATGTCCCCTTAACAACTACTCTTTAATTATTCTTCAAGTTAACGTATATTTTTGTCCCAGTAAAATGGAGGTTTTTAAAATGAGGCTTTTGATGTTTGCACTAATACGTTTAACTTTTAATAAGAAAATAAAATATTCACATTAGTAACCCACATGGAGAGTTCTTTTTCAGTGGCAAGGTTTTAAATACATGTGGAGGAATGGTGGTATCTTTAGACACATGCAGAATTAGATGCATGTTGAGGGAAGGAAGGTGGATAGTAAGGGGTTTTTTTCTCACAGTGTTTTTTTGCATGCATAAGAATTTATAAGCTCTTCAAATTTAACGTGCCTGTGTTATTGTATGGAAACTACTTTCAGGTTCTGTGATCACAAAGAATCATTTCTAGTGCACAACATAGTGTGGAGCCTGTTTCGGTGTTCCTTTCCTCTGCCAATCAAAAAGGTCTGAAATACCAATTTTTCTCCACAGAAGCTTGAGTAAATGTATAAGGGCAGTTTAAGGAGCCAATTTCAGGTTTTAGGTGTGAGCACCAGCTCAACAGAGTTTAAAATTGGTGCCTGGGATCAGAATTTGACTTGGAGTCAATTCTGAGTGATTGGTTCTTCAGGGCCAGTGAGCCACCTTGTTCCTGAGGTTGCCTGTTTGGCCTCAGTTCCCAGCGAGTACCTCGGGCAGTTCGAAACCACCTTACAGGACTGACAGCCCTGTTTCAGAGCTGTAATGAATAGGGCAAAGCAGCAGTTCCTCTGCAGAAGTGCCGTGTGCATAATGTGGCCTTTATTCTATGTTTAGTGATTGAAATGAATTACTATATACTTTAAAGTTTTAACACAGCATGGAAAGGCTGCATTGTACATTTCAAGTTTCAATGCTGTTGAAATACAGTAGAAATGGCCTCTGTAGACAGGTTTCACTATAGAACTTAAATTATGCATGTGTATATCCAAATTCCTTATTTTGAAATATTGAATGTATGAATATTTAATTTGTATCTTGCTTTAGTATCTTCATATGCTTGCCTTAAAGGAAGCTGTTTCCTTTGATTTATATACATGGATAAAAATGTGTGTACAGTATGTATCAATAGTTTTTCTCTCTGTGGTGTTAGATGAACAGCTTTAGATAATGATAGCTACTGATTTTTATTCTGCAGCTTGCTACCATTGTATGAAACGTAAATTTGCCATATTTGTTCTATTAATCTTACTTGAATTTCAAATTCATTTGCTTTCCAGAAATATTTTCTTAATTACATGCGTTAAGAAAAGTCAAGTATGTTGCAGATCTTAATGATGCAGTATTTTTGGTCTGTGCACAGTAACAAAGCTCTGAATATTATTATTTGGGGCAGAGTTCCAATCTGAAATTTACATTTTTCCTTATTTGAATGTTTTCACTGAAGCTGAGAACTCCAAGGGAGTTCCTCAACATATCCTAGTTTATGCGATATGCTCTCTGAAATTTAGTACACTCTTATTTCCTTTTGTAAATGAGGTCTTATTGTTGAATAAGACCTATTATAAACAGCTACAAAGGTAAGTGCTGTCAGTGCATTCTGCCACCAGTTTCTTGAAGTATGAAACACTCTCTGAAAGACGTGCTACTACTGTTATGGGATAATATAACGCAGCTTATGTGTTGGCACTGAGAGTAGCTACTTCATAATGATGACAAGTGAAAGTACAGCCAAAGGTCACATTAAACAAGAGATTTCTTTCACACCTCATCCATTTTCTGGATGTGGTATGAAAATAGCTTTGTTCCCTATCCTTCAGTATTTTTAACAAGGAAGTTATCTTGAAGTAATTTTTTATGCCTTGTATATTACTTTGTTCATGTTTTAAGAGATAGACTATGGAATTCTAGCATGCTAAATTGATGTTATAAAAGTGTTTGAAATAAACTTAAATTTTTGGTGCAGTTAGACAGCACAAGTAGTATTTTATCTCACTACCGTTTTAGTTTGCAGATTTGCTTAAATAAATACCTTTAAGTTCTAGAAAAGGAGATATTGACATGTGTTGTGGTATAACCCAGCTGGCAACCAATATTAAGTAGCCACTCACTCACTCACTCACCTCTCTGCCGTGATGGGATGAGGAGTAGAGCTGAAAAAAGATAAATTTCATGAGATTTTGAAATAAAAGTTGAAATAAAGTACAATATACTAATAATAATAATAATAGTATCGAGAGAGAGGAAGCAGGAGGAATAAAAGCCAAGAAAAACAGTTTAAAAAAAAAATAGAATTGCTCACCACCTGCTGACTGAGCCCCAGTTTGTGTCTGTCCTTGAGCAGTGATTGGCCTCTTCTGGTCAATTCTGGCTGTGATGTTCTGAGGTATGGAATCTCCCTTTGGCCAGTTTGGATCAGCTGTTCTGGTGCCTCTCAGCTTCTTCTGCACTTCCACACTGGCAGAGCACGAGACACTGAAAAGTCCTTTGACTTAGACTAAGCAATGTTTGAAAATAACAAAAATGTCTGTGTGTTCCCAACATTATTCTCATCCTAAATCCAAAACACAGCTCTGTACCTACTAGCTACTGAGGAAGAAAATGAACTCCATTGCAACCAAAACCAGGGCACTGTGCAAAGTGGTATTTATATTGGTGTTGCATGACCATAAATCTTGTTGTTTTTTGTAACTTTTAAAAAGAAAGATAATTTTTTTCCCGAATTAGAGTCCGTTCAGAAGTAGGAAAAGAGTCAACCTGGCTGTGTTGACAGTTCCTTAGCTCTGCTTTAGTGAGATCCTACCATTATTGTTAAAGGATAATTTCTGCTGAAATGGTGAACCAGGATGCTAAAATAAGGTGGCATTTTAGAAAAATGTTTAGTAAGTATTAGATAATGAACACAAAGCTGACTTGTTTCACGGAGTGTTGAACAGTTAGGAGATACTAGTTGGGAAACCTAAATCTGGTATATTATTGGTAGGTATATTTCTGTTCTAATCTAACTCCATAGAAATTGCAGAAGCCATATTAAGCTCTTCTTCAATTTGTTTCATACAGATAAAAGAATTTGCATCTCATGACTCATATATTTCCTGTTGTATCTTTAATACAGCCATTTTTAGTATTTTTCTTGCCTCTTTCCTCTATTGGTATGCTTAGAGAGTCTGTGTGTAGGAGCTTGTTATTTCACCCGTGAGGCAAGGAAGAGTTCAAATCAATAGCAGTGTGTTGTTGACACTAAATGATGTTTCTTCTTGCCACAATAAGACTTGATTTTGTCATCCTAATGACGCTAGCTTGCTTCACAGAATAGGGATCAGCACTCTCTCAAATCAAACTTTACAAGTTTAAAAAAAAAGAAATACTAGAAAAATAATCTGGTATTTGTGACCAAACATACGCGTTGGCTTTGTAAAATGAATATTCAAGTTCTGTTTCATTTTATAGGATAGCTGCTTTGCAAGGCATTTTGAAGTCTGTATTAAGGGATGTAGAATTGATCAGAGCTGACATTGATGAAAGTCTGATATTTTAAAAAGATATGTTGCAGACATTATTTAAAATACAAGTTCACATGAAATATGGATCTTAATAAGACCTTGGCTAAAAAAACTTGACAAAAAAGAACCTTCAAGCTAGTAGAAATTCCGTGTATTTCACAAAAAGATCTTTGCAGGACTGCCTAGAAAGAGAATGTCTGCAAGAGGAAATAGGTGCAACCAGCAAGATGTTACCAGGCCTGGTCCACGATTGCACTCTACAGCATGGTCCAAAAGGAATAAGCAGTTGTTCCTGACTTGAGCTAAGGATCCCACAGGGAGCCTGCAGCTATAGGGAAAAGTGAATTTGAGAGAAATGGGGGTAACTGTAGTAAGCAATACTATGATGGTAGGAATTGCTGGGCTTAATTTTGGTAGCAGCTGTGGGTTATTAAGAGCACAGGGTCTTTTGTGTTGGACATCTGAAAGCAATGACAGAGTTGAATTATTCTATTATCGAAATACTTTCCTACTTACAACAATATTTATGCATTTATTTACATACTTTTCACTGTATGAAAGATGCTACCTTTTTATCTGAAAGAACTTTAAAAGGTGTCTGCATGATTAAACATTCACGTTGTAAATTGTGAATTGTTCTGTTTGTACTGTTATCATTGTTTTGTATTTTTATGCGAAACATGGCTTCTGAGATGTTCATAATGAAAATGCAATCTAATGTTTTTTGGTTTTACAATATCTCCCCTTCTTACTTCTTCTGTAGAATATTCATAAAGTCACCTGATATAAACTGTCCATGTATTGTGGTGTATTTCCTGGAGAGGAAGTGCCTCCTATTTTGCAGGCACTGAAATAAATTCTCATGAGAAATACAGTAACTAGTTATATTTCAGTAATGGTAGTGAATATTACATAAACTTTAAGCAATATTTGGTGGGGTTTTTTTTGATTTATGTTAACTGTGGGGAATGGGTAGCACCTAAAAGATGATTAGCAACTTGAGAAACATAGCTTGTTCAGTTTATCAGCCTCAAATCCCAAATGTTTTTGCTGATTCTGTTTCTTGTTGAAATACATTTAATAAATTTGGTGATGGCTAGATAAGGAGCACTTTGCAAGTTTGCCTGTAGTGACAAGACACTTCTACCTTGGATGCAACTTACTAGCAGTGTGGTGGTAGTCAGAATATCTTACTCTTATTTATTGTCTCCATTGCTGAGAGAAGCTAAAAATCAGTTTTTCTAGTGTAACTTCCCCTTATTTGCATGAAGTTAGCACGCTAGTAGAATACCACCAGCATACCTTGTCCTGCCATGTGTAGGTATAATATCTTACCATATGCATTAAGGTGCCTACCAGAAAGAGCCTCTAACATCTTACTGGCAATACAGTGAAGAATCAAGAAGTTCAGTGAAGAACACTACGCCTAGTGTGGTGACTTTACTGAATAGGTTTTTTCTTTCAGCTGACATTCTGATCTTGTAAACATTCAAGTGTAATTTACAACAAGCTGATAGTAGCACTGAAGATGAGAATATATTCTCTACAACATTATATATAGTAAACATTAATTTCAGGCTATTTCTTTATCCCAGGTGCTTGTATTTGACATATGGTTTTAACTGGATTTAACATTCCCTATTCTGTTGTGGGGATAAGCAAACATTAAAAACGTCCCTTACAGTAGTTACAAAACCAGCAAAAATATTAAGTGTGAAGAGCTTTATTATTCTCATTTTCTTGATTGTTGTTATTGACTCTCATGTTTCTATGTGTTAGAGTATGCGTGTAGTTAGTGCCATATTTCAGTTGAACAGAATTTTAAAATGGGACAGTCCCATTTAAACATTTATCTCACTTCCAACATTTCATACAAAAGGTCTTAGATTATTACTACAAAACTTAGTTTTTGTATAGTAAGCTTCAGTGTGAAATTCATATGACTTAAACTTTTCCATTTACTTTCTTATTTTTTTCTGTTTCTATACAGTTCATTTTCTATAAAGTTTGTTTTTGTTTCTCTGCTAGGAAACTCCTTGCTCTGGTGTATCCAAGATACCTTTTTTTTAGTTGCTTCAAAAAACCATTTTTTTAACATTTTCTTTTATAATTTCTGAAGAGTTTTGTTTGTCTTCCTATGCCTACTTTTTCTTAATAAATACCTGTACTACCTGTGAGTGAATAACTTGGAATTAAGTTTATTTTCGTAACGACCTCAAAGAAAATTAAATTTTTTGTTTCTCTTTAATCACCTAAAAAAAGTTCTATTCTTAACGATCTTTCTTAGACTGTTTATTGTATGCATGTGCATGCTCTACATTCTTGGAACAATTAGTAAAACTACAGGCACATCTGAAGGCATATTCTGCATTTTTAGTGAAACGTATTTTGAATAACTAGCTGATCTATTGAACAGAGTTGTCCATTGATTCTAAAGATATTTTTTTCTGTGCTCAGACAAATCAAGATGGTAATCATTTATCATTTCTTGCCTTCATGAAAAGGAGTGATGAATAATATGATTGGAAGGAATGCATGAGTCATGAAATGGGGAGCTGGGCAATCATGGAAAAATTCACTTTAAAAATTCTCTTTTGCTTACCAGTATCTGTAATGTGAGTTCAGTTTTCTGTAACATAATCCAGAAATTACACTTGTAGACGTTTTAATAAAAGCCTTGGGTGGATGAACAACTCCCCTAAGTTGAGCTGAACATTGCTCGGTGGATTGTAAAAAGGAATTTTTTAACTCTCAGCTAAAAGTGATTGTGGATACAGTGATCAGAGGACACTCCCTCTTCTGACCCCTGTTTGAATGTGAAAATAAAATGTCTTAAATTATACTACAGTTAATATGGAGTGAATACAGATGGTCTTGAAAGTATCTGCACTATTATGAAACAGCTTTTAAGAGAGGTGTTAAAATATTGATAACTTGATGGAGCACTTCAAAAACTCTTATATTTCAGAGGAAGATCTGTGTAGCCAGTCCACATTTAAACTCTTTTGTTGGATGTATACAGAAGAGAAGTATTGTTACTAAATAAATGGCTCAATTTGTTATAGCTCTACTTCCCAAAAAATCTATCTTGTTTTCAATTTTTCTCTTATACTGAAATCATCAAGGAAGTATGGAATAATTGCACAGCAGAATCAAGCACCTACTCTTGAGTCCCGGGCAAGACTTGCATAACCAGCTGTTGTTCTCCCTGCAGTGACCTGGGCTAGGCAGCCTAGCATCTGCCTCTGTTTTCTTTTCAGTGACCCAAGCCAGATTTCTTCAAAGTCTATTGCTGATATTTTCCCTACAGTCATTCATGCTAATTTCTTTTACATGCTACAGCTGTTTTTGAAAGATCTTCTCCCTTTTCTTTTCTAACTTCTTTTTAAGAAGTTTTAAATTTAAAGCAGTGATTTTTTTCAAAATTACTGGAAAATCTTGACTGTAGGACTGTTCTGGTTATCTTGCTTTAAGGTTTATGTCAGCACTGTAGAAAAAGGGTAAATTAGATTTACTTTCCAGAGGAAAGCTCAGTCTGACCAGTGGTCCTTATGGACAAAGAATCCTGATTTTGAACTGAGTCTCATTTAACTTGAGACAGTCAAAGTGAATGTGTTGGTGGTGGCTTGGGACACAGTAGAGTTCAGAAAAATTTAGAAGCAAAAAGGTAGATATTTTGCTCTGTGAACAAACAGTATGAAGAGATTGTGTGTCAAAATGTTCTAAATAAGAAGAAAGGGCTATTAATGATATAAAACTATTAATTATGGGATTAAGCTGACCTCAGGAAGGTAATATTGTAAATAGCTAAATGCAAACCAATAAAGTTTAAGTTTGCAATTTTGGACATGTGGCTCAGCTTTCGCAGTTGTTCCTAGTGGAAATTATGGAAAACCTTTTAGAAAAACTATTTTTTTTTAAAGTAGAAGAATGCAAATGATTAGTGGTTTTCTTGTTTCTATTTTTTTTCCCTGTAAAACACTCGAATCTTAAAGTAAGCCAGTGATTCTTGGTTCTTTGCACATTTATGTTTTATGAGAGATTGTGCACCTTGCTTTCAGTTTGCAATATTAAAATTCCCTCAACAACTTCAGTTTATGTAGGCAAGTGAATTAAAAAAAATACTCTGGCTACTACTGACTGACTAAATTTTGCTTTTGCTGAAAATGCAAATGATATGGATAACATCAGCATTTTATCCTTTATAGATCAATATTAAGTGCTTTTTGAGCTACCTTGTTCTGGGACAGCTAGGTTAGTTATTGTTTGAATAAATACTACTCTGCAGTCTAAACTGAAGCATAATAATGATGACTCTTTGGGAGAACCACTTCAGATACTGAAGAAGGTAGCCTCGCTAAGCCCCTTTCTCTAGCCATGTGTTTTCACCACTTTTGTGCAGTCTGCTGCTCGTATATCCAAGCATTCTTTTGCTATGTTAGTTTTAATCTTTATTAATTTTCTGATCTTACTACATTAGCGTCAATTCAAGGAAGGAATGAAAAAAAGACAGTTGAAGGAGGCAGTCACGAAGCAATACTGAGACCCAATGCTTAGGAATGGTGAGAACAATACTGCTGCCAGTTACATGAAATGCAATGATATTAATCACTTACTGTCTCTCAAGTTTCTCTCTGTATTTTACAGCTGCAGGACTGCAAATTATAATGTGTTTGGCTACTTCTAACTCTTAATTTACTCATTTCTACTGTTGCTGATCTTCAGAAAGTACAACAATGTTTTGAAAACTCGTAGACACCAGAAAAACTAATGCAGAAAAAAAGCCTGTATTGTTGGAAAAAAAATTAGTTGTTTGGCTGAATATGATAGGGCTTTTCTTAAGTAAGTTCCCTGTGATGCATTGTTTTTTCAGTGTTCCAAAGCTGTCTTAAGGTAAAAATGTATGCACAATTTGTAAGGCTTAGTTGACATCCTGCATACAGGAATTCAAATTTTATCTTGCAGTTTTTCTCATATACACCCCTATTAGTTCTTCCATCTTGTAAGTACTTGGTTTTCAACATTTACCTAATCTTTTTCCCTACAAAAGATTTCTTTCCAGTTCTTCTGCTGTTCTGGTGACAGAAACATGAATGAATGTGCAAACCCTCTGTATTCAAAATTCATACTCTGGTTAGATTCAAGATACGTGTCAATGTATATGAATATATATATTGATGTCAAAGAAATATTTTTATGCAATTATTTCATTAAGATCATGGTATCAAGTACAGTGTTTTGTTCACATGATGCTTTCAGAGCCTTAAAAAGCAACAGAAAAATAATGTGCATGACAATATTTGAAAATGTGTTTATGTATTTTTAACACTAGTTGTTGTATGCAAATAACTTGAGCAAAACTATTTATGCTTTTCCATAAATCAAATTACAGATTCACATAATATATAAGGTCAGAAGGCTCCATTAGATATCATCTAAGGCAACCTCTCATCTCACTGTAGGGTCATCTAGAGCAGGTTCTAGAGGAGATTGTCTGGTTGGATTTTGAATATCTGCAAAGGTGGAGCCTTCATAGCTGTTCTGGACAACCTGTTCCAGTCTTTGATTATCGTATAAGTAAAATAAATTCTTCATATTTTTTAGTTAGTTTCCTTGTATTTGTATACATTAATTTTTGTCTGTTGACTGGTTGCCACTTAAATGAATTAGGCTAAATTTTCTGCACTCCTTCCCATTAAAAATGTCTAGAAATAGATAAAAGCCCCTGAGCATTCTCCTCTTAGGGCTGAACTGTCCCAGCTCTTTCAATATCTGCTCATATTTCATACACTTCAGACCCTCTGCTGGGTGCACTGCAGTAAGTCTGTGTCTTTCTTATACTGGGGAGCCCAAAACTGTATTGAGTACTCCAGAAGGATATCACCAGTGCTGTCTAAAGAGGAAGCATCACCTCCCTTGACTTTCTAGTAAAACGTTTCTGATTGACCTTGGCCTCTTGTGCTGTAAGTACTCATTGCTGGCCCGTGTTCAACATCGTGTCCACTAGAATGCTTGGGTTCTCTTCTGCAAAGTTCTGCAGATCCTTGGCCCTCAGCCTGTAGTGTGGCACATGGTGTAATTCTTTTTGCTGATTGATGTGAGGCTGACCACAGCTTGTAATTCCATGGATCCTCCTTTGTGCTATTCTTCAGTAGAAGAATAGAGTGGTGGCATTTGATTTGTTGAGGTCCTTGGGACCCTGCTGTGATCTCTACGTCCCTTCACATACTACTTCTGCCCAGTTTGTGTGTCCCTGCTTCCAATCTCCTGTATGCTCTGTTTTTGTGTTTGAGTTCTGCCAAGTCACTGCTTGTTTATTTAGGTCTTCTACTACATTTGCTCATTTTTCATGGTGTTTGGCATGTACTGTTGTTAAGGTTGAAGGAAGACATACCTGACAATTTAGTTTTCCTGGACCATTCTCTCTATAACCATCTGCCATGTGATTCTTCCAAGCAGATCCCTGAACAGGTCAGGTTCTCCTCTGCTTAAGTCTAGGCTTATGGTCCCACTTTTTTCTTTTTTACCTCCTCTCAGGATGCAAATTTCACCATCTTACCGTAACTGCAGCTAAGGTGGTCTCCAGCTTTTATATCCCTGACTTGTAATTCCTTGTGTGTAAGTATGAGATCCAGCAGAAAGTCTTCCCCTCAACAGCTCCTTAATAAACTTGTGGTCTAGACACTTCAGAAAACCTCTGGGCTGCTTGATCCTTGTGTTGTTCCTTTAACAGATACTGGCAAGGGTAAACTACACAAGGAGGATCAGGTCCTGCAAATGTGCTGGGAGTCGTAGGGAGTGTTTTCCAAGGGACTGTTCTACTCAGAGATTTGATTGGTAAAAGTAAGAAAAAATAGTGCCTTTTCAAAAGGGAGAATATATGGATTAAGTTAAAAGAATAATTACTTGCTTAATTCGTATTAGGAATTTATCTGATTAGGTAGAAAGGATTTGGGGTAGAGATTTATTTTTTACCCAAATACTTTATATGAAGCAAAAGAATAGTGAATATTTTGCTAAATAGCTCAGAAAATTGCAACTAAATATTTTGCATTTCCTCATGCATTATTAACATTGCTTCTGTGAAAACATGATCATCCTCACTATTTCTTTTTGACAGCAAATTCCACAAAAATTTCTGCTAACAGATGATTAAATACATTGAAGGAAGACTGGAGGAGGAAGGGGTAGCATAGTAGAATTGTCAGAAGCCCTGTGATGCAAGGTTTCATTTTCTGATATTCAGTCTTTTTCAGTCTTTTACCTTCAGTTCTGTTTTAAAAATATATTGTTGTTAGAACTACAACTGAATTTTAATGTTTTATCTTTTTTCTTTGGGAAGTTTTTAGAATTGGACAGTTAAAGCATGTTAGAGACCTTGTCTTTGAATGTATTTGAGCTTTGGAAGTTGCAATGTTCTAGCTTTCTTACATTGTTCTCAAGTAGATAGTGCACCCATAATCTTAATAATTTAAGAATAGCAAACACACAGCTGAAGTGCATTCCATTCATTCAGATAAGAGGCGTTACTTGTTCCATATGGTTGTGTCTACCAACCTGTTAGCTAAAACGTGATTAGAAGTTGAGTTGCTTTCTCTCCTGCTGCCTTTGTTATGCTGATTATGAGAGTATGTTGCTCCCTACGTCTGGGCATTTCTTTACATGGAGAGTGATTTTTCACTGCAAAATTACTGTGCCTTTTATTTGCTGTATGAAGTAGCAAAATGAAGTGGTTTGCATGATGCTTGTTTGAGCAGAATGCTGAAAAGATCACAGCATATGCTGGTTTTTGGTATATACTTATGGCTGTCCTATTTCATGGATGGGCTGGATATCCCCAGATATGTGGACAGAATGAACAAGGCCTGCTTCTACTACTTAATAATAAACCTCCTTTACTCAAATAGCAGAATGAGCCAGGCTGGAAGGGACCACAGTGGGTCATCTGGTCCAATCTTCCTGCTCAGGATGAGTCATCCTAGTCATCATATGGCACGGGATTGTGTCCAGATGAATCTTGAATATCTCCAGTGAGGGAGACTCTATAACCTCTGTGTTCCAGTACCTGGTCACTTGCACAATAAAGTTCTTCCTCGTGTTTAAGTGGAACTTCCTGGGCATCAGTTTCTGTCCATTGCCTCTTGTCTTATTGCTCAGCACCACTGAGAAGAGCCTGCCTTTATCCTCTTGACACCCTCTCTTCAGATACTTATGTATATTAATGAGGTCTGCTCTCAGTTATCTCTTCTTGAGGTTAACAGGCCAAATACTCTCATCTTTTCTTTATTAGAGAAATGTTCCAGTCCCTTAATCATCTTTGCCACCTTCTGTTGGATCCACCTGAGTAGCTCCATGATTTTTTGTTTACTGAGAGGAGCCCAGAACTGGGTACAGCCTTCCAGGTGTGTTCTCGCCAGGGCTGAGTAGAGGGGCAGGATCACCTCTCTTGCTATACTGGCAGTTCTTTTTCTAATGCACATCACTATTCCCTTGGCCTTCTTGGGCAGACTGCTGATTCATGGACAGCTTGCTGTCCACCAGGACTCCCAGGTCCTTCTGTGCAGAGCTGCTTTCTAGCAGGTTCGCCCACAGCCTGTGCTGTTGCATGGTTATTCCTCCCCAGGTGCAGGAACCTGCATTGCCTTTGTTGAGTTTTAGAAAGTTCTCTTCCCATCTTTCCAGCCATTTGAAGTCCTTCTGAAGGTTTGCACAGCCCTCTGTGGTATTGGCCACTTCTCCCACCTTTGTGTCATCAGTGATCTTGCTGGGGATGCATCTGCCCCTTCATCCAAGTAGTTGATGAACAAGTTAAACAACACTGGGCCCAGTATCGAACCTTGGGAACACCAGTAGTGTCAGCCCTCCAACTGAACTCTGTCCCATTGATTATGACCCTCTGGTTCAGCCAGTTCTCAATTGCCATCACTGTTGACTCGTCCAGTCCACACTTCCTGAGTTTGCCTGAGTTTGAGGATATTGTGAGAAACAGTGTTAAAAGCCTTGCTGAAGTCAAGGTAGAGAATACCCACTGCTCTCCCCTCATCCACCCAGATCGTTGTTTCTCTATAGAAGACAGTCAGGTTGGTCAAGCATGATTTACCTTCAGTGAATCCATACTGACTATTCCTGATCAGCTTCTTGTCATCCATGTGGATAGAGATGGCCTCCAAAATGAGGCTCCATCACTTTCCCAGGGACTGAGGTGAAGCTGACTGGCTGGTAGTTCCCTGGGTCCTCCTTCTTGTCCTTTTTGAAGACCACAGTGACATTTGCTTTCCTCTGGCCTTCAGACACTTCTCCTGATGGTCATGACCTTTCAGAGATGACCATGAGCAGCCTAGCTGTGATGTTCTCTAGGTCTCTCAGGACTCATGAATGCATCCTGCCAGGGCCCATGGGCTTGTTGATGTCAAGTTTAGCTAGTTGTTCTTGAACCCAGTCCTTACTGATCAATGGAAAGCCTTCCTTCCAACATTCCTTTACACTCTGGGTCAGAGATTCCTGACGTCTGCTCTTGACAGTGAAACCAAGGCTGCTTCCAACCTTTCCATCACCAATAAGGCATTCCCTGTCAGTTAGTATAAGGCCGAGTAGCCAGCACACCATTCTTTGTGGTCCTTCACTGCCTGTCTCAGAGTTGTCATCAGTGCTTTTCCAGGAACCTCCCAGACTGTTGGTGCTTTCCTGCATTGCTTCTTCAGTGCATTTCAGGGTAATTTTATGACTCCCACAAGAACCAGGGCCTGTACCTTTGAGGCTGCCTCTAGAAGGCTTTGTCTAATTCCTTTGTCCTGATCAGGTGTCCTGCAGCAAATAGCAAACTGTGTCACCTGTGCCACTCTGCCCTTTTATCTTAACCCATAAGCTCTCAACTCATTCATCATCCATCCCAAGACAGAGCTGAATGCATTCCAGGTGTTATCTCACACAGAGGGTGACTTCACCACAGCACCTTTGTGGTCTGCATCTCCTAAACAGTGTGCAACATCATGACAACATTCCAGTCAGGAGCTCTCCTACCATGTCACTGTAACCCCATTGAGACCATTGACTGCACACAGGTCTCTAATTCTTCCAGTTCATTCCCCATACTGCTTGCATTGCTTTACAGCATTTTATAGAAAGTATTTGATTGTGTCAATATCATAATATTAATATAATAATACCATAATATTAATCTGATAGTGGTAGTGAAAATGGGCACCCCCTAGTGGTGTGTTGTGGATTTGGCTTTCGGTTCTTGTGCTCACTGACGGTATCCTCTCTTAAGCCTCCTAAGGTGGTTGCTATAGGTTTCCCTTCTCACACCTCATGTCTGTCAAGCCTAGCTATGTTCCTCTTCCAATCTAGTTTAAAGCTTTTTCAGTGAACCCTGCTGACTCCTGAGCTAAAGTCTGAGCTAATGTCATACTCCCCTATGTAATGTCACTTCCTATCTTCTCTCAATTTCTTCCGTTTCAGTTGTTGAGGATGATCACTATGTGTGGAAAGAAAAACAAACTTTACAAGAGAATAGACCTGAATGTCTGAGATGTGATAATGAATTTTCTGGCTTGAAAATTAGACTTTTACACATTGCTGGTTTAACTGGGCTGACCAGCTGAGTGATTTGAATATTAAAACTAAAAATAAAACAAAAGTAGCCTTCTTCAAAATAAGGGAGGAAAGGGGCCATTTTTGCAATTTTTTTGTCAAGTATTTCTAAGTTGATGTAGTTGATTTCCTTTGAAGTGGCACCTGGGAGTGAACCTTTTGGGTTTGGTTTGTGTGTTTGTTTTCTTTTCCCCAGAATATTCTGCAGGTTTGGAACATTTCTGGCAATTACTAGATGTCTCAGAGGTCAGTTCAACATCTAGGGATAATCCAGACACTGGATTTTAACCTTGACTTAGGTCAAAAAGTTAGCAGGTACTTAATAGCTTACATGGGTTTTTACAGATATTGTAGAGCTCTCATTAGCTTTTTCCTAAGTAAAATTCTCTCATGTGATTCATTCTTGGAAATGTGTTGTTTAAGATGCCTATTCAGAAATGTACTCAACAGGATTCATAACTTGAGCTTGCCTTTCATACCTTGTAGGTTTGCTGGGTGTTATGTGGTAGTGGACATAAAAAGGTTTATGATAGCTCAGATTAAAATGCAGCTCCGGAGAATCTTGGAGGTTGAACCTATGCTTTCTGCCAAAATGGTAATGATGGATGCACTGTTGATTTGTATACCTCAGAAAGTGTTGCTGTGGGAATTGGGAGATGACAAGTTCAGTCCTTAACTCACCACCACATACGCGCTGTGGCCCTTCTCTGCCTCACTTCCTTTTGATAAAGTGGAAATGACAGATTTACTGAATGGTAAGTACAGATAAAACTGAGTGTTTCTTTCTTCTTCCTCAAGGTTTTGTCAGAATGTACAAATAGCTGTGATGAAAAAAGTGAGGAAACTAGATTGATGGAGGTGAAAAATCACACCAAGAGTGACTGAGGAAATCTGTGAACCTATGCCTTAGGTGAGGATGTTTTGTCAAAACTGACATTTGCCAACATGATACTTCTTTTGGGATAAATACCAATATGAATTTACCCAGTACTCGCTTAGGAACATTTCTTTAAAGCAGGCGTTATTGACTATAGGAGCAGTTAGTTGTTTCTTCTTAATTGCAGAAATGCAGGCAGTTTCTTATATGCTGAGAGCCATGTATGAGAATTTCTTGTACACTTTGTATTCTTCTAGAGGCAGCAAAAATTTCGGTGAAACTTTTAAATTGCATATATTAAGGCTGATTTATTCTCCTCCTTGAGCTTGATCCTTCTCACCCTCATTTTTTAATCTCAGGCAATTTTTTATTTAACCTTTGAAGGAAGTCTACTTAAAACAATACTAAATCATTTTTGTGTGAGAGAGGTCATTTTGAGACTCTACGATCATATCAATAGCTATAATTGCACTTTAATCAGAAAAAGATCAAATATTGAATCCTGTTGCCGGAATTACTTCAGCCTCTGATTAGCCTATTATTTTCTGTGACCAGCTGTCACTTCCAAACACTTTTGCCTAAGAGTATGAACAGACTCCACAGAGTTTTATGTAGGGCTTTTTTGGTTTGCATTTGTTTGGTTTTTTTATGAATATGTAAAGAGACCTGTAGAGAAATAAAACTTCATTGTGTACTTGCATTCAGGACTCTTTATTAAGGGAATTGATGTCCAAATCCATTTTTCTCCAAGTCAAAAAGTCCTTGAACTTGTTCAGAATGATGCCATAACTAGTTGGCATCAAAAGTTAGATGACAAAACAGCTTCCTGGATCTGTCCATTTATAGGACCCAGGTCTGTACTCTATAAGGAACAGACAGCTTACTTTGTAATTCCTTTATTTGTTTGTTTGTTTTTAAACTTGACAACAATAAATGCTTTCTTATGAACCTAGATAACTGACTTCAATGGCAAATGAGTTTTGGCTTAATGATTTGATGCTGGGATCAAGTGTATTTTTATCTTTGGTAGGCTTCCCAGAGTACTTTCCCTCTGTCTACGGCGACCTAAGATTTTTGAAGGTGTTTTTGGCCCAGCTTGCAAGGAAAGCATAGATACTAATAGCTGGCCTGTGATTTAGTTTCTCCAAGTTTTGCTTTATTTACGGTATTGCATTTTTAAAAATATTTTGGTTTGTTTTAGAACATCACATCATGGAGATTAAATTGCTCAGCCCTTATAACAGTGTCATTCTCTTGAAAATTTTGGGAGGTTGAGTTCACCTTCTGCATGGTTGGTTGCAAAAGATTTTGCATTTTAAATGAGGAAGGGAAATACCCTACTACAGAGTAAAAGTAGGAGTACAGGTTTTAGTCTTACTAAAAAGGATAATTGACATTTGAGAAATACATAAAATAAATGCTTTCAAATAAATTGTCTTGCATTTCCTGTGTTTGTTAGAATTTTTTGTGTTGTTAAAAGCAGTGTGAAAACATATTTTTATGTCAGCTATTTTGGACTTGTAGTTCATACTGTACTTTTCTCTGTATTGAGATTAATGTTGAGAAAAAGGGTAAGGCATTTTTGTTATGGCCAATTTATTTTATTTCAGACTGTATTATCACTTGGTGAAAGCCCTATTGATTAGCCTTCATAGCTTTACAGAGCTTTTCTTGTAAGCACTTAAAAGTTTGAGTTGTCTCAGTCCCATAGGACAGAAAGAAAGCTGTTAGTACCATGAAATTCTTCTTCTGTATGTTTCCAACAGCTTGAAGCCTCCTCTTGGAATGCAGAATATTAGCATATTAATGTTATTAACCCCTTTAGTACAAAATGGGTTTGGAAGTAAATATATTTTTATATCTTCAAAGTCTAGGTTGTTTCTTCTATGTCAGTACAGTTTCTTAAAGCTGAAAAATGTGTTGCTGTGCAACAAACAGATGCTGCTCTAACAATGCAATACATTATGTACCAAAAATGATCTTGGTTTTAATCATGGATGCTGATTTAATGAGAGAAGACTCTCTGACATCAAAAATGGATTTAGGGTGTGATTTTGTTTTCTCTATGTTTTCTCTACATAATTAATACAAATATGGTACCTTATATATTCTCTTTTAAATTTGAAAATGTACTTTGGTTTTATGCGATTTTATACTCCTGTTTTCTAATTCTGCCTTGTACAATAGTCTTTTTTTTTTTTTTAATTCCTTTTTTGTGATATGAACACAAGGGCATTAGTAAATCTCGTATCTTTAGAGTATTTTCTCAGAAATTATTGACTTCTTACAGAATCATTCTGTTCATAGTTAATCCTTCCATTTTGCATACATATTCTTTTTCATTTATTTTCTAAGTGTTTCCTATTCAGTGTTTTCATCCTGCATTTAGCATGTTGGACATGTAAGACGTTTGTCTGTAACTAATGTTAGTTTATGGATCAGGAAAACAATGCTCATCAGTATCTTCAGACACTATCAGTACTTTATATCTTGAGAATATGCCTGACCTCCTGGGAGTGTTTCATTGTTGATCTCTCTTCAGTTTTGCTTTCATTTTATTCTGCAGATATTTTGTAACTTAACTTTAGTTGCTAGCTCTAATCCCTTCTATCACCGATACAAATTTTGATTGACAATTTTACTTTTAGATAAAGTCAGATAATACTATACTTGGGGGGGAAAATGTCTTCATATTGTGTTTTTAATTCCACTGAACCCAGCAGAGTTAAATGTAGTTTGGATGCACAGGGAAGAATTAATGATTGGAAGATACAGAGTTGGTAAATTATTTATTCTGGCCCTGAGGAAGCTGAAAAGCTGAGTGAAAGACTAATAAATCATTTGTGGTAGTGCTGGTTGTCACTTCCAATTATTTTAGACGGTTTTGTGATAAACTGCAGCACCTGCTAGATATCCCTGCACCATCCCTTGATGCTTGCAGTGCAGCTTGTTCAGTCGATTATCAAAGGCAAATTTGTCTAAAGTTTCCTCAGGTTGGAAAGAGAATTACTTTTCTCAGTCACCCCTTCCTCCATTTGTTAAGTTCCTTTTTCATTGCATGCATGTAATAGGCAAAATCAATGATATATGTAGAATTTTATTGACATAATGTACATTCGGGTATGGTTGATGAAACCACTGAGGAACAGGATGAGGGGTGATGTGTCTGTAAGTGTAAATGTGCCTTTGAAAAACTCACTTGCTTTCATCTTTCTGCATAGCAGTTGTTTCTAGTAACATGAAAACTAGTACTGATCCTCTGTTTTTGAGGATTATGTTTCAGGTAGTGCTGAAGATACAGAGGAGACTAACTTGAATATCGGTTGACTTTTTCACTTAAACTTTTCTACTGCTTTTACTCAAAAGGTCTTAGTTTAAAAACATGATTACATATACAGATCGTACATGGTGCATGCAACACTTGCACTAACAGATTAAAGCAGAGAAAAGTAGTTGAAGGACTGCAGAAAAGATTAAGAAAGAAAAGTGAAGTGATTTTTAAAGAGGGAAGGAAGAAGACTGTTGGAAAGATTCAGGCTGCTTTTAGAGAAGAACTGAAAGTGAGGTAAAAGGTGAAGAAATAAAGAGCTGAGATGGGTTAGTGGAAGGCAGCTGTTTCTTTATATCACTTCAATGAGAATTACACTGTTAGTCACCATCTCGTATAGCTGCAGTCTGGACACCCTTTTCTCTCAGACAGAAGAACCAGGCCTATCCTGAGAATATTTGTCTTTCTAAACTGAAAAGGTGATAAAATACAATGCCATACTATATGCATTGCTTGCAAGATTCTAGACTGTCATCTCAGAAAAGAGTTTCAGAAAGTTGAGCTCAAAGTTTGTGTGTGGTCTGAAGGATGGGGAGGAGGGAGCGCCTGATTGTTCAAGCACTTAACACGTTCTATTTCTGCTCATCTTGGGGAAAGAACTGCAAAGGTTTAAAATTGCATTTGTATTAAAATAATGCAAAGTAGTCAGCTTAAAGCTGTTGAGATTCTCTTTCATGTCTGTTACAGGTGAATGAATGCATCTTAACACATCTTAACACGTAATGCTAAAAGGCTTGTAAATGTTGAGTGCTGTAACTTAACAGTTACATGGTAAGTTTTCAGTATGTTCTCAATTACCTTCCTAACATCATCCATCCAAATAACATTGAATTCTGAATATTCAGGGTCAGTACAACATAGAACTCCAATCCTTGGAAGGTAAACAATTCAAGTGTTTTTTTTTAATATTGATTTCCATTTTTTCGTTAATGGGTCCCAGCTTGGAATTTCAAGTGAAAACTTTGTCATAGGAAGTGGTGGTATTTTGATGCAGATGGATAATTCAGGTACAATCAGAGAAGTGACCATGCTGACTAAAATGAAAATTAAAAGAGCTTTGTTTTCTTGTTTTAAATCTTGTTCAGGCAGACTTGGTTTTTTTTTTCATTGTGCTTTTGTAGGTGAGGAAGGAATCAGGTGAAAAATACAAGCACAGTCACCTTGCTCCCCCAGATAACTTCAATACAGAGATCTGCAGAATTTCAGCTCTACGTCTGTGAACTTAGGAGAGCTCCATGAATACATCTGTTCCAACTTCAGCAAGTAGAAACTAGGTGCCAGAAAAACATACAAATCTCTGTCAAGGGGTACTTGCTGTCTGTGGAGACAGGATTTTTTGCTTTTTCCTGGAAGGTTATTTTGCTGTTATTTGCAGCCAATGATGACAGTATAGAAATGCAGGCTGTAGGAGCTGATTTATATTATTATAATTCAATTATTATTTGCAGGTATTTCTGTAAGCATAGTATATCCGATAGTAACAGAAAATCTGGAATTATTCCTGCAGCTTGAATCAGCAATTTATTCATGATTTGAACATAAAGACTTACATGGACATTAATTGTCAATTTTTTACTTTCCTAATGTTCCCAAGGAAAAGGTGGTGTCTGTAGTAAATTTGGTTTTCAAAAAATATTTTACTGTAGTAATTTTGTATTTATTTATTATTAAACACAGTAAGTACATTTCTGAATCTTTAGTTACATGTACAAAGATATGTACATATTGTTTACATGTACAAAATTAATATTTTTTAAATTTTGCATGAAAAAACCCAATTAATTTATTTTTACAACTTTTCAAATTCATCTTCAGTTCACACTGAGTTAAGTGCACAAAGATAGTGATATGTTGGGTTTTTAACATACATGTTAAAATGGGTAGGACAAAAAATGCATTTCAAAACCAAAATTAACTTCTTTAATGAGAAATTTATAATAAACTGAACTGGTAACTCTGCTTCAAAAAAAAGGTAAATTTTATTGTCAGAAAATATTTCTATTCTGTTCTAAAATAGAACAAGTCTTTCTGCTTCTCCTGTTATTTTACAACATTCAAAGTTGTTGAAGTGTCACAACCAAAACTTTTAAAAAATAGGTAAGTTATTTCAAATCCATCTGAGAGATTGTCAGAGTCTATAAATGCTGAATAAGTAATTAAGCAGACTATTTCCATGTTTTTGCCTGTTTTTTCCTTAAACCTTTAGCAGTGAGGCATATGACAACCAGAGTCATTCAGACCACACACACTTCTAGTCTCCTTTCTCTAGCCTGTCCAATAAAAAATTCTTAGAAGGTTTGCTTAGGAGTTTGAGGAGTCTGTGGCATTATTTCCCACATACACTACTCTGCCTTTTGGAGATCTGGAAGCTTTTGCTGAGGAGAATCAGCAATGGTGTCTTTTCACCTATCAACTTGAAGCTGTGTTGTTTGGAGCTTGTGAGTTTTTTGTGTGTATGTTATTATTTTTTGGTGGTGTTGTTTTTCATCCCTCATTTTTTTCTCTCCTCCAAAAATTAGGTCACTTTTTGATCCTCTGTAAAATTTTAATGTCCCATGGCAAACAGTTCTGTGGATTGACTTTTAACTAGGTGAAGAAATAACTCCTTTTGTTTGTTTTGCAAATGCCACTTAGTAACTTTGTTCAGTTATCCCATTCTCTAATTTTATGCCCTAATAAAAAAAATAAAAAATAAGTGTTTCAGCTTTGGATGAAGGGGCAGGCAGCTCAGGACAACAAGAGAGTTGTGAGGTTATAAAGGGAGAATGCAGGAAGGGCCAAAGCCCAACCATAACTTAATCTGGCCACTGCTGTAAAAGAAAAAAGTTTCTGTAAATACATTAGCAACAAAAGGAGGATTGAGGACAATCTCCATCCTTTATTGGATGTGGAGGAAATATAGTGACAAAGAATAAGGAAAAGGCTGAGGTACGTAATATCTTCTTTGTTGCAATATTTAAAAGAAAGACCTGCTGTCCTCCAGGTACCCAGCCCCCTGAGCTGGAAAACAGGAACAGGGACCAACATGAAGTTTCCATACTCCCAGGGGAAGTGCTCAGTGATCTGCTACACCACTTAGAAACATGCAGGTCTATGGGGATGGATGGGATCCACCCAAAGTAGTGAGGGAGCTGGCTGAAATGTTCACAAAGTACTTTCATGCATTTACCAGAAGCTCTGGCTCACTGGGGATGTCCCAGTTGACTGCAGCTTTGCAAGTGTGAAGCCTGTCTACAAGAAGGATCAAAAGGAGGATCTGGGGAACTAAAGGCCTGTCAGCTTGACAGGTGCTGGGGAAGATCATGGAGCAGATCATCCTAAGTGCCATCACATGGCATGTACAGAAGAACTGCAGGATCAGGCCCAGCCAGTATGGGCTTATGAAAGGCAGGTTCCTGTTTATCTAACCTGATGTCTAATGGCATGGTGATCCATTTACTGGATGAGCAAAAGGCTGTGAATGTCTGCCTGGACATGAGTCATGGCTTGGCCAGTGTTTCCTGTAGCATTCTCTTGGAGAAACTGGCTGCTCATAGCTTGGATGAGTGTACTATTTGTTAGGATGGAGGGAGAGAGGGAGGGATGAACCCAGAAACTGGTGGTGAAGGGAGTTGCCAGCTGGCAGCCAGTTAAAAGTGGTGCTCTCCAGGGCTCAGTACTGAGACCAGCCCTGTTTAATATTTTCATCAATGATATGGATGACATGATCAAGTGCACCTGTGGTCATTTTGCAGCTGACACCATGTTGGGGGGCAGGAATGTTGATCTGCTGGAGGGTAGGAAGCCTGCACAGAGGGATCTGGACAGGCTGGATCAATGGGCCAAGGCCAATGGTCTGAGGTTCAACAAGGCCAAGTTCCAAGCCCTGCCCCTGAGTCACATCAACCCAGGCAGTGCTACAGGCTGGGGCAGAGTGGCTGGAAAGCTGCCTGGAGGAAAAGGACCTGGGGATGCTGATTTACTGCAGCTGATCATGAGCCAATGTGTGCCCAGGTGGCGAAAAAGGCCATTGGCATCCAGGCCTGTATCAGCAATGGTGTGGCCAGCAGGATGAGGGCAGTGATTGTTCCCCTCTACTGGGCACTGATGAGGCCACATCTTGAGTCCTGTGTCCAGTTCTGGCCCCATGAGTACAAGAAGGACACTGAGAAGCATGTCCAGAGCAAGGCAATGAGGTTGGTCTGGAGCACAGTTCTGATGAGCAGAAGAAGGAGCTTGGGTTGTTTAACCTTGAGAAAAGGAAGCTTGTGAAACTTTATTGCTCTCTACGACTAACCTGAAAGGGTGGTCGTACCCAGGTGGAGGTCTCTCACTTGTCCCAGGGAACAAGCACTAGAACAAGAGGCAATGGCCTTGATGATCTTAAAGGTTTTTTCCAATCTAAATATTTCTGTGATTCTATTATTCTGTCTCCTTAGGATTGCTCTTTAATCATCTTACATGCTTGTACAGAAAAAAAATAGGACATAAAAGACCTTTCCTCCAACAAATAATTAGTAATCTGTCTTTTTGTACTACACAATGGAATAATGTCGTCAAGGTAATCTGCTTGGTAAAGGCAGTGTAAAGAACAGTATCCCTGTTTTCCTTAAAAAAGATGAGTGTCAATTCCAAATTGCTGATGAAGATGTCCATTGGTTTGTTGAACTAGAATGCATAAAGTGATTAAAATACTGATTTAATGACAGTTGTATCACTTCTGTAAATACTTACGTAGTGCACTCCTCCAATAAAATTAAATTAGGAGGCATTCTCAAATATTAAATCCTTTTTTTTTTCTATTGAAAATAACGATAAACTATGGAGCTACTAAGCTTTAAATCCTTTACAGAGTATTTATTGGAAACTCTTTTAAGAGTTGTGATATGAGTACATCTGGAAAAAAATTTCAAGAATAGCCTTGATCCAAGAATGGGAGGTCATACATACCTAATATACTGCAATACTTTGTTAGATTTCTGCCTTAAGACTTAGGAAGACTGCAGTTTAAACAGTGCAATCAGCTGTTCAAAACAATTTTGGCTAACAAGCTATGGAACACAGAAAATAGAACTGAAGGGAAAAAAAATAAGTACAACTTTTTATCTTCTATGTTAGACCAGTTTTCAAATCCATTATCTCTGTCATTTCAAGCAGGTATCCAGAAAGCACAGTAAAGGTATTTACCAATGAGAAGTTATTCATGTATGAAGATGATTGTCAGCTTTTTAGTCTTCGCTTTCTCTGGAACAAGAGTGAGAAGTGCATGTTATAAAAAGAGGGGTAAAGCTCTGTTAATAACAGCAGGGAAGGCAGTATGAGCATGGCAGCTGTTGGCAGACAAATGTAATACCGAGGTGGACTAGGTGGGATCTTACCTCTCTGCTGAGGTCAGATGATCTCTCCCCCATTGTAGTGTTTGGTGAGGCTTCAGCCATCCTGCATTCTATCAGTCTGCTTCAAGGGAATAAGTATTAAGATAATTTTGTGGTAAGAGTTTAAAAATATTGTGATGGTTAGGACAGCAAGAGCAGGAAAAGCACTTTGGACTTGAAGTTGGTGATGGTGGTTGCTGTCTGGTAGAAATGTTTAGTTTGTGTTCTTGGACCAATCTCAAAGAAAGTTTTGTCCTTCATGTGGAAGAGTTTTGTCTTTCTAATCACAGCAAATTTTCTTCCCCATGGAACTCTGGGTAGTTATTTAACTGAAATCAAGGAAGTGCACAGAAGAGAGAGCTCAAACCCAGAATTTTATGCAGTGATCCTGAAATATGCTGCAGCTGAGTGATGATGAAGATATGAATAATTGAGTAACTTTTAGTCATTGCTAGAATGGAGTAGAGTTTTCCAGCTAACAGAAGTGGTGATAAGTGTTTTTTCTGCAGATGCTGCCAAATACCAGGTTAGCATCAACGAAGAATGTAAGAGTGTTGCTAAGCTACAGAGTAGATTGGTGAACTGTGATTCACAGTTCAAACAACTGTGTTTTCAGTTGTTTTTTTGACCATCCCTTATCCATCTCTTCAGTGGATTACATTAGCCGGATGTTTGTCCATGAGGTGATTTTGTCCAACTACTTCAAGGTTGTGGCAAGTACAGGCAGTTAGAATGGTTCATTGGAACCCTGCTAATCCTATGCCTGTGTCACTTAGCAAGTCTCAAAACAGCTGCATGTAGCTCTCGAGAAGGAGCAGAAAAAGAAATGATACTTCAGAAATTTCACAGGCAGGGAACTGCTGGGAATTGTTCCGAGTTTTCTGCCAGAATTACACAGATCACTACTTGAGTAACCGGGACATGTGTCACATCTTTTAAAGTAGGTGAGAGTTCATCATAGGTCAAGAGCTGTTGAGATACGCAGAAGAGTGAAAATAAATGTTTTTTCTTTTTACAAAGAGATCATTCAGAGATGCTGCTAAGTGCTTTTAGTCCCTTACTTGATTCAAAACTAAATATGCTTGTAGTTGGCCTTTGTCAAGTAATTTCATTACTTGCCTGGGGACAGGCTGTGTGACACTGAGAAGTAAACTACTTCTGGTTGTGTTTCCTCACTGTTAGGTTGCTGAGTGTTTGAAAGAGGAAGGGAAGATTCTTCCATTACTGCACTATTTTTGTCCAGAGCTGTGCAAACTCATGACTCTGCCATGAGAGACGCTGTCATGACACAGATGATGAATTATATTTGGAAATCTTTACATTGCAGCCCAGACAGACCTTCATAATAAAATGTGCTGAAGTTTGAAAGTGTAGGTGATTGCTACTTGTGGGAATGAGTTAATAGCTCCTTATTGTTGCAAAAACCTTATATATGTGACTGGTCTCAATAAGGCTTTTATGTGCTCAGCATTGAGAAGGGTAATTCTTAAAGAAACCTTTTGAGACCTGTGCTTCACACTGTGTCACTGCAGTTACCTGGTGACCCAGACCTATGCTGTTGGAAAGAATCCCATGGCTTGTGGTGTGCCCCCAGCCAGGGGTTTGAGACGTGTGTTTCGGTTATAATCCTTTACTTTCTGTCAATTAACATTTTAACTTTGGGGTGCTGTTTTATTTGTTAAACTTTCAGAAAATCTGTTAACTAAAAGGGAAACTGGCTGTTGTAGTGGGCCGCTATGTTCACATGTGGAACTGAAATACAGTGGTCATTTCACTGTGGTTTCGTTACTGCTGGAGTTTGTGGATGCCCTTGGCCCTTTCTGGTGTAGTCAGCAGCCTTGGACACTCTTGCTGACCACTGCCTTAGAAAGCCAATGTTCTGTCAATGGCACTGATCAAGTTGCATTATCTTAATTTTGATATTTTGCTTCTATACTTAAATTTCAACTGGTCTTTCCTGTTTCTAAATGCCTCCTAAAACGCCTCCATCCTGCTGCATGGTGTTGGCAATTGTTCTCTTGTGCACTGTTTGCAGAAATAACAACAGACTCAGACTAAGGACAAAGTTGCATCATTGCTCCAGATTGTTAATTTTTCTCTCTAAAGATTTAGAAGATTAAATTTCACAAGTGGACATTATTGGATAGTATTTAAACACTAATTAAAGGTACTAAATATAAAATTGTGAATATTGCTGCTGTCTTTGGAAGCTGGAATTTACTTCATTGCAGAACAGTATAGGCTGCTAACTGAACAGTGGCTGCGGTTATCTCTCAACTTCACTTTTACCTGCATATTGTCATTGTAGATATTTTCAGACTTAGCACCTTGTTATTTGGCAGTAGAAATCAGGCTGATTAATGTAACTGGGAACTGGAAAAATATAAACATGCTCTTTAACCAAGATGTTCTTGATAAAAATATGTATAATGAGATGTAATTTTTTAAGAGTCTGTATTGCTCATTGTGAATTTATTTGGGGGGAAAGAGATGCAAGATGAAAGATCTGATTTCCAACTTCTTGCTTATTTGTGTGGTGCATTATTTATTTAAATGGTAAAAGAGTAAATTTAAGGCATGTTGCATATTTTTTCTGTCTTTAATGTGTTTTTTACTGTCTTTGTATCAGCACTATCACTTACTGAATTGTGCTTTGAAAGGATGCTTTGTTTTGTAAACTTGTGTTGAAATTTGTTTTTTGTTTAAATCTAAGAAGACAAGGTTACAGTGAATATTTGGCTGAAGAATTAGGCTTTCACTTTTAGCCATTAGGTTCTCACAGGTAATTCGGTTCTTATTTTGTCTAAAGATGCGTCACTTCAGGCTGCAGCTCTTCAGCATGCCATGTTGGGAAAACGCTTTATTTCATAACAAGAACTCTGTGAATTGGGAATGCAAAGACCAGGGCAATTTAAAATCAGTCTTGAATTTTATTCTGTGCAAATAGACTCTGTGCTATTCTCAGCCTGCTGATATTTTGAGTATTGGAGCTAGTTGAGCACTTGTGACTTGTAATGCTAAATTCATGCGATGGAAGAGGTGATGGAAAATCATTGTGTCTGGGTTGTCTTTGTGATTCATATTACCATAATAATAAGAGTTTTCATCCTGACTTCAAAAATAGAAGTTTGTGACTACTTTAAAAGTCTGTTTTAAAGATGTGTGGAGCACTTGTTTGTTTTCTGGACTAGTAGCTGTATTTTGAAGCAAAAGAGTTTCACATTGCCCAACTTTTGAGTCTGACATTGGTGACTGTGCTAATTGTAATAGAGCTGTGGAACTGTTTCATTCCAGATGGAACTTTAATCTGGCTTCCGATTGAGCTGAGTGTCCTTGTAGAGTCTCTCAGCATCTGCTTTGGAAATGTATATAACATTATTCAAAATTTGTACCAAATTAAACCACCCTAAGGCTATAATTCAATTTTTCTTTATTGAGAAATGTATTGTCAACAACTTTATGCCACAGAGTAAAATTTGCACTAGATCTATTATTTTTTTGGCTATTAACTGGTCATTTATATTACTGTGATTGAATTTCCAGCTTCTTCAAGTTTACCTTTCCAATTGTAAGCTTTCACTAAGGAATCAACAAATAAGGCAAATGCCATGTCCTGGTTTTTTGTTTATGGAGTTGTTTTTTTTGGCTAAAGGTAGATGAGCTTTCATTGATGCTTTGATGCTTTCTAGCATAAATGATTGGGTTATATTTTTATTTATCAAATAGTAATGTGTTAATGATTCTGGATAAATTCTGTGGATGAAGTCTGAGATACCTGTTTTGATATTTGGATTACACATTCTATATCTTACTTTAGTTTCTCTTGTATCTCTAACAGTTAGTGATTGTGACTTTTCTTATTTCTCAATTTCCTAAATTCTGCTGTATTTAATTATAGTTATAAAATCTTCTTGAGCTCAGTATAGCTGCTGTTTTGAATACCAGTTCTGTTACTAAAGATGGTCAGATTAGGGTAGCAAATTGATGCAGTTTTTCAGTTAAGACATGATTTGTGAAATAGTCCCTACCTAGTTATGAGGAGGCTCTAACAAAGTTATGAAATGTTAGGCAGCTGTGTATGTTGATGATAATATTCAGTAGATACTCTTCTTATTTCAGTTTTGGGCATGAACAAAGTTTAAAATCACAGAATTATGAACTGAAATTGTAATAAGCCAACTACCAGTGTTACTGAATTTTGTTTATTTGCTTTTTCTTGTTTCATTGCTGAGTTGAAGAGCCATAAGCACTTAGCCAAGTTCAGTCTTGTAAATAGGTAGAGCAATGTGTTAAGTCCCTTTGTAATCTAATTTTCCTATTACAAATGTGCTACACAACTGAAAGCAAAGCAGAACTTCCAATGTACAAGTGCCATTCTCTCCACTTCTAGCAGACTGACTTGCCCAGCTTTTTGGAGAATGGGTGTCAGAGTCTAGCTTCAAAAGTGGAATATGAGCCCTAGTTTACTGACATCCCCACTCCAGCTTCATGCAGCGTTAGATGTCCCCATCCTCCTTCATTAAGTTCCTATGCAAGTCTCTATGCATTCATTTGAATTTGTGTTGAAGAAAAAACAGAAGTTATTTATTTTATAATCCAGATGCTTCCAGTATTTGATTTAAAAACAATTAAATTGCTATGAGAACAGAATTGCAACCCCACAAAATGGGTAGCCATTCAACCAGTGTAAAAGGAAACCTCCACTTCCCTAACATATATTCCTTTGGACATATTAGCTGCCTTACTCCAGCTTTCTTCATGCTCCATCTTTTATGTTTGAAGAATTTTAGACAGGTTTGTGTTTTCAAGCTCTTTGTCAGTGAACAGAAGAGGTTGTACACAAGTTCCTTCACAGCAGAAGCCTATCTTCTGGAGGAAGGCAGTGACCAGGCCAAAATGGGATATCTATCTCCTCTCAGACAGCCTTAAATCAGCTTTAAACTGCCATGCATTTATTAGAGTGTACAGAAATTGCAACATTTTTGTGATTTCTTTCCTAATGCTTCAAGCATCCTCATTTATGTGTTACAAGAGACAATAGTTACGAAGTAAGAGTACACACGAGATAGAGACATAGTTGCCAAATCAATCTCTTTGGTATCTTAATGCCATCAGCTTGTACTGAAGTCTGAAAATATATGACCAAATCACTCATTAATTTCTAGAGAGTGGTTGAAGAGTAAATACCATCATTCAGACTGTCTTTTCCAGCATGATATTGGAAAGATCGCAAAACTAACACAATATCAAGGAAATGGATATCTAGGAATGCAGTAATAATATTCTTCCTTTTCTTCCACCATCTTTCTTCTAATATTTTATATTTCAGTACCTTTTGGGAATTTGCTTTTTCGAGGTTTTTTCGTATCAAGAACAAGTGAAAAGAAACCAGAAAAACCCTCTTCCATTTACTTTCCCAGATTCTTCCATCCATGATGGAAAATCCCATCATTGCTTTGTGACGTGACTGTTCACTTGGTGACTTCCAAACCTCTGTTACATTTTTATGTGGAGAAAATTGTTTTAACCTGGGAAATTTTACTTTGGAGGCATATATCTAGTTTTTAAAGGACCAAGTATAAATTAGGTCTTGCTTTTAGTCACAAATAAAAAGACAATATTATAAGGTTTTTTTTAAAACACTCAATAAGAGTTTTCAGTCTCCATGGAATAAAAATTTTATGACGGTTCTTTTCATTTATTCTCATCTGATTAAATGGAATTGAAGAATAAAGCATGGAGAAAGATAAACCATAAGAAACATGGTTTGTGGGAACATGACCTACTTTCAGAAAGTCACTATTTCCCTCTTCTTTCTCTTATATGAGAGTTTTTTTGTAGGTCACACGTGCTGTCAAATGCCTAGTATGACCCCCCAGACTAGTGGTGTTGCCATTCAGCTGGTCAGCTGCAGAGATTAAGCTATTTCAACATTTATGTGATGCTTGCATGGTTGTACCAAAAGAAGTTGCAGTGTATTTACACTGTGGTTTGACAATCATTAAATTACTATTTGGTGTAGGTAAAATTATTTATAAAAGTGTGAAAAAGTAATAGACTGTTTCTTGTGATATTTTAGCCATTAGTAAGTTTAATTTATCCTCACTAAAATGAAACTAAATTACATAAACATGTATCTTGGATAAATGTAGATGTTCGTCAATTAAATTGTAAAAATCAAAAAGAAAAGGGGTTAAATAAAGTGAAAATATTTAATTCATAGATACCTGGATTTTGGTTTGACCTATGTTTGTTAAAGGCAGATATGTTTGTCATTCTGATGAAGATGCATTTCTTCTTACCTTGCCGTTGACAGAATCTCACCTACTTTTCCCATTTATTATGATAATAGTCTACCAGATGTCATATGTCACAGCCTAGTGAAGTTGTCTCTGCCTATTACCACTTACATATAATGTGCATTCTAGTTTTTCTTTCCTTAATTTAGAAAATTTTATATGCTCTTTGACATCCCTTGTTTTTTTAGTAAAAGAATAGAAACAACCTGTTTAAAATACCTGAAAGCAAGTTTAGAAAGAGTAGGCTATTTTATTCCCATTTTATGTAACATTATGGTAAAAGTCTACCTTTGTATGGATGGATAACCTGAATCTCATACAAGTGGTCATACATGTTCAAACTCTAGTAAAGTTACACTGCAACGTTTTTTGAAGACTGCCTACTTCAGTGGACGGATACATAGGTAAGTGCAAATAAGAAAGGCTGAAAACACAAATTATCATATGTTATGGATACATCTAGTGATAGGATCAACAGAAATCACATCTCTTTAGCTAAAACATAAAACTGGACAATAGTCTTTCTTGGAAGAGTTTTAATCTACAGGACAGGATAATCTCTTACATGTATGTACAGATAGGAGAAGATTAAAAAAAAAAACGTTTTATCACAGATGCAGCAAGGTGCCTTTGATTGAAGGTGTAGCATTGTACACTCCTGTGAGTTACAACCATATGGAATTCACACCACGCTTGTGATGATGGGAACCTCCTGTTGCAGAAGTAGAGCTACAATGAAAGGACAGACAGACGGGGAAACTAGCACTTTTCAATTGTACTGGAAAATTTTATTTCCATACAAAGTTTTGTGCTGAAAAGGTTTATATATTGAAAAATGTGTGTTTTCTACAAGTTTGAGCTGTGTTCATTTTGCATTATGTATCAGCAAAGAAGATCACACTGACTTTTCATTTTTAAGTTTTGTTTTTATTTTTGGGTGCTTTTTTCCTGTTAAAAAAAGATAAAAGTGCCCCCTAGATTTATGGATTTTTGTGCTTACATACTAGAACCTACAGAATTCCATTTAAGATGTTCTTTTTCTTTCAAAAATCCATATTCAGAAGTTTAAAGGTTTTTCTTTAGTCCAGATATAACAACAGGAATATGCAACAATCAGCAATGTAGTATAGTTTGTTTTCTTATATTTTACTGTGGAATTGTTGATACATAAAGGTAGCTGTTGCATGAAAATGCTTTTGTTCTTCTACTACTTCTACTACTTCTGTATTTTAGATGAAAGAATGAGTTCTTCTCTGTACATTCCTGAAAGCATCCTTGCAGTCCTTAAAGCTGTGTTATATAATGTAGTATAGATGAATATGACAAAAGTCAACACAGGAAACTTATGCTTGAGGTAGAAGAAATCAATATGAAGCCTGATATTTTTCTTTTATATTTGCAATATCTGTGCAACCAGAATTGACCAAGCCTCAGAATACTTGTAATTAGACCATCCTGGAAAAAAAAAAAATTGAAATAAAAAGTGGGTCACTGTGTGAAATCAGTATTGTACTCCTGAAATTTCTTTCAAAATGAGTTTTAATTTCTCATGAACAAAACCCCAGTACTTAGGTTTAATCTATATGCCTTTCAAAGACTCGAATTTTTCAAGTGACTGTATTTTAATTTTGAAATTAAAGCAAAGGAATGTGTTAAATTATAAAGATTAGTTTTCTGTAAAAGTCAAACAAAACTAAAGCTCAATGTATTCATTAGGAATCTCTTTTATTGAAATTATTATCTGTCAGAGGTCCATCTTTGTAGCATGAAAAGTGGGAGAAAAAAAAAAAACAGGAGAAATTTGTATAAAATAACTGGTTTCTTTTCTGTTTTCCTCCCCTTTCTCTAAACAAAATGTAGATAGCAAATCGTAGTCCTGCTGCAGTCCTGTGACACTGAGCAAAAGGTAGACTTGATGCACAGAAAGGAACTTTTTGTTCAGTCTTATCTTGAGAACACTTTTCTAAGTGAGCAAAGCCTATACTTAGATAATATTTCTACCTTCCTGTAGCAAAGACATATGAAGTATTTATATCAATAATATAAATAAATAATATTTTAATAATGGGGCATCAAACTAGGATATCTTTAGGCTAATGGAGCAAATGTGGACTAGTTGATGAGCTCTCTACACTTCTGAATTGAACACTTAGACATGATTAGAGGATGTATGCACTTTCTTCAATTTAGAAGCAGTAGCAGTTCAATAAAGCTGAAATTACATCAGTTTTCTCTCTTTACATAATGCCAATTAGACAAATATACTTAAATTTCTTACAGAGGCCTAGATCTCAAATAAAAGAAGCAGTTGTTAACAGCATTTAGAAATAATTCTACCGTAAGTTTTGGTTTAAACTTGTGCTGTAGGCTTGTGGACTCTGTTTTCCAGAGCTTTTTTGTTTTCTTGTGTGGTGTTATTATGACAACATAATTTTATGTGGTCAAATTTATTTTGTAGTATGATTCTTGGTCAATTTTTTAATCCAGATCTATTATACATAAACACCACTAATACAGTTGGTGATGTTTTCCAGCATGCACAGCACTTCATTTGCTAATATGTGAATTAGCAGAATATACTAAAAAAGTAGAATCAATAACTTTAAAGTAGAATCAATAACTTTGCATAAAATAAGCCATTTTTAAATTGTTAAATCCTACTTTTTAATTTTTTTCAATAATGGATTAATCATATTTCATACTTGATACTTTTTCTGCAGATTACCACTTTGTGTGTTTGTAGTTTACTACTTTATTCTCAGCAGCAACATCTCTTCAGCTCTAAATCCAAGGAAGAAACAAGTATACAGATTTATTTTTATTCTTGCATTTCATCTGCATTTCACTCATTTGTTTTCATTTTATTGGTCCAAATAGGCCAAGGAGAAAACTATGACTTTATATGCAGAGATGAGGTTAGTTTGGTTATGAATTAATATCATTAAAAACCATCAGAATTTAATTATTATTAAAGATGCAATTTTAAAAAGTACTGTCATTAACGCTCATTCAAAAAATATATTTAATGTAGTATCAAAACCATTTAATTGCCTTTAAAATAATGCCCAGTCTCTGAGCACTTTTTACTGAGAATAGGTATAATGTCATGTATTGTGTAATCTTACTACTTTTAGCTGAAGTCATTCCTTAGCCTTATGAAAGTCAGCTCAGCTACAGGGAGGTGGAGGTGTGCTTCTGTGCAGTAGTGGTTTTCTCCTGAGCAGAACTCCAGTGTTACTAGTTCCTGACAGCTGCAAGCCAGCCTCTGGGCATCTTGCTAAATTTTCAAATGTAATTATACAGTAGACTTCCTTTAACAAATTCTGTGTTCCCCGCTATAATTATAACAGCTCTTGCCTCTAGCCTGTTCCTTATCTTACAACCCACCTCCATATCTCCCACTGCTGGCTGGTGTTATCCAGTAGAGCTGGTGGATCTAGAAAAGCAGAGTTTATTCTCCCTGTTGTCATTCATCCATACAGAAGATCTGTTTCTTCTGATCCATTATACTCAAATGGCATGTCCCTTAAAGCTGAAGATTGTTCTCTCATTCACAGGAGAGCTGTGGATTAGCATGTCACTTTCATTTTTCAAACATTTTTTGATTGCTATTACAGGACAACAGTTAAGGAATTATTAAGAGCTATCCATGAAGTGGCTGAAGAAGCCAGGACAAAGAAAGGCGGTCTTCTAAAAATTTACTCTTTTGATTTGTAATCTTTTCTATTCATTGATACCCTGTGTAATGGTTTACTGCTGGTCCATTTTGTGTTCATATCTATAAACCTTTCTTAAATGTACCACTTTTGATTTGTCTTTATTGATTTCTGACCATATCTTCTATTTTTCAAAAGTATTTCAAAATCTTTCCTTTGAGGTGCTGCTAGTTTCTACCAGTATTCTATTGTCTTCTGGTTTTAAAAATACTTACCTGGAGTCAATAGGATTGTTCTAAAAATGCCAGATAAAACCAGGTGGAACAAATGTCTCTGAGTAACATTTGTAATATATGTATATGGTTTTAGAGAGCAGTTAAAAATATCTTTTTTTGAACAATTGCTCTCTAATTTCAATAGTTTTTGCGTCCAGCTTCTAATGATTATGTCTGGACAGTATTTTGTTATATGCGTCAACATTTCTGCATCAACAATGCAGAAAATGTACAAAATCTCTCTAATCTAAAGTTTGTATCACATCTACTGTTATCTCCCATCCATGAACCCAGTTAGCAGTGAAGTCACTCAGATGAATTTGAAAGAATCAGTATTTTTTTTCTCTAGCTTCTTTTATTTTCTTCTTGAAATTTGTTTGTGCAACACTGGGTTCTAGAATGTTTTCAGTTTTCACTGGTAGAATGTAATTTGAAAGTAAGACTTAGGCACCCTGGGGGAAGACTGGAGAGGACTTGTTCTAAGTTTGGTTGATTGGTTATTTTTCTACTTTTTTTGATTTCCTCTATTCTGATCTTTTAGAAATAATGAGACAATAGATGCTACTTTGTTATGTTTTTCTCCATAATTTTCGGCATGACTTTTCATGTTGTTTTTTGTTTGTTTGTTTGTTTGTTTTTCCATTCCTTTTGTTACTATATTTCCTCTCCTTGTTTGTAGCAATGGCATGTGTGTCTTGTATCACTGTAGGTCTCATTGATCACTGATGCGGGACATGGATAAAAACTTTTTTCCCAGTGAGACAAGCTGACAGGATGTGTAAAAGAAATTTTCTTTGCTTTTGTGTGTTTTGTAACTTCAGAAAGGCTCAGTTAGGCTCACAGCAGTAAGATTTCAAAGGTTACCATCAGAATATTGTATTCCTTTCTCACAGCTTATATACCGGGTGGAATGGTGGAATGGCAATAAACAGATCAATTCCAAAAGGAAATGAGATACAAAATTTTGTTTCTCTGAAATGTAAAATTAGAGGTGATTACATAGTAAAATCATCATTGTAGCCTTTTGAACTGCAGGCCATTAAAATGGGTCAGGTAAAAGATTGAGGTAGGACAAGGGAGACTCTATCTTGGGTTGTTACATCAAAATGTGTTAAGGAAATCCTTTTATCCTGAATGACTGTGACTTTGGTATTGGGTAGGATGACCTATGAGTAGCCTTTTCTTGGTGCTTAATGCATTTGTGTGTGACTACTTCCTCTTCTTGTATATCACAAGGTGGAGAATTTCACCCTAAAATAAAACTACAAAATTAGGAGCAGTGAAAGCAGGGTGGATTTTTTTTCAGGTCTGTCATATAAGCTGAGCCCTCTTGCCCACCACTAAAGAATGAGAACAGAAGCCAGTATATTTATACCAATTGCTGCTGTCTCTTTAAAATTCAGTGTTTTATCTTTTACCTTTCAGTTTGCTTTATAGGTCACTTAATTTTTGTTACTTTCCTTTATTATGAGCTCAGAACAGAATGTTGCTGAATATGCTAAAATAGATGTATATTTTTTAAGGCTGGCATTTAAGCAGACAAAGGATCATGCTTAATGCTGCTATGATAATAAATAGTAGTATAATTGATTGTTGATAGAAACCCTTAAAGTATATTTTTATGGTTGAAATGTACTTTGGATAAACAGTGTTCAGTTTGCCTATTAAAATAATTCACTATATACCGTGGTTTCTTTGAGTATTAAGGAAGTAGGACTTTTCCAACAACAGTAATTGGTTGACACTGCTTGACCTTAATGCAAAGCTACAGTATTTAATGAACAAACGGAGGGAATAAAGTTTTGATAAATAAGGCAATTTTCATGAAACCTTTAGAAATATGCTTGAAGTCTTTTAGTGTTAGATTGACGGTTTCTCCTTTTGTGAAAAGAATAAGTGAATAATTTAAGGCTATATTTCATGTTTTCAGATCTTCATTCTGTCATATAAATAATAGACTGTGAAATGCAGCAGCTCCTGCATTCACGGATTTAATAGACCTGTAAAAGTGAATATCTTGCTTGGCTTCTGGCATCTTAAGATGCTCTTTTGTGTTCATGTATACCTGAGAAGCAATGCAGAGGTGGACTTTCTTCAGTAACCAAATTCCATACATTAAACATGTCATATATTCTGTTTTTAAAGGAATTGGTTTTAAAATACTTTCCTTACCTCTTGATGTCAATGTTAATATTTTTGGGTTTTCTTTATTATGATGGAAAGGCATCAAAAAAGTAGCACATGGCTATTTGGAATTAAAGTCTGACTTAAAATTTACGTACTTAAAGAGAGACTGTGTGAAAAGCATTCAGGTTTGAATCCCTCAGCATAAATTTTCCAAATACCATTGAATCTTGATGAGAAATTCATCAAATGTATTTACTAAAATAGTGAAATATCAAAGTAATTTGTTTTGTTTAGTACATATATTCTTAGTTCTGTAATTTTTATTTTGTTTTAATGGAAACAATATTGGGGGAGGATGAACAGACAATAGCAAAATTAGACTTGTTTCTCTTCTTTGTTTCCATCCTCTTTTCCTCCTCCCCCCCCCTTAGTTTTGAAAGGAGAGTGAAGTAAGGCTTACTGAGAACAGGTGGCAAAACATTGGGATGTTTTCATGTTCTCAGTTTTCCAAGCAGAACATAATTATGTGACTAGTGGACTGTGGGAAGCATAAATACTTTGGAAGGTGTATGCTATTGTACCTGTTACCTTGAAAAAGTAGCTTCCCTAAACACTTCCATTTATAGGTTTAAGGCAGATAACCTGCATTTTCTTCCTGATACCTACTCCTTTAAACTGGAGTAATTCTAGTTGTTAGGAACCTTCAACTAGCATATGATACTCAACATTGGACCATCCTTCTTTCCTCCATCGTATACGGGAGTGGAGGCATTTGTGCAAGTAAGGAAATACCTATAATCATAAACTGAAGACTGCTTTCTGTAAACGATGTTCAAGAATATCAAGACAGATGGTCTGCATTTGCCATGGTATTGATTTATGCAGTACTCATGTAGGTTCCAGGAATGCCTAGTAGGTATCCTTCAAAGTGAGCCATCTACATGAGGATGCCATCAATGCTAAATTACAGATTCTATTTGTGCTTACTAAGAGTTTAGCTCATGTGGTAAAGTTACTTTTCCTTACTTTTCTAGAAAAATAATCTTTATATTTTTTGTCATGGTAATAAAAATCTTGATATAATACCCTATTCTGTTTCATAGGTTATTCTGGTAACTTATTAACATCTTCATCTTTTTTCATTTTCTGAGATAATTTTCTTCATATTCACATTAAGTCCATTTGTTTTATGTCAGCTAGGCCAAATGCTCAAATGGATCATACCTTTCCCATTCTCCCCAGTCAATCCAATTTGTTTGTCAGAAAACATCAGTGCAGGCATAGAGACCATTTTGCAGTCTAACTTGTTGAAAAAACTGTCAAAACTGTATGAATCACACAAAAATCTTTGTGCTGAACTGATGTGAAATACATTGTCATAACCTCTGTTTTCAGAACTTACATAAAGTAATATTTTCTATTTATTTTGATACATGAACATTATTTAAGCCATTAGGTGGGGATGTTTCTGTTGTTTCGGTATGAATTTACAGGATTAGTGGCTTAAATGTGTTGATTTTATTAAACCAACCAGTCACTGATTGGGTCCACCTGTGGCTGAGTTGGCTTGTGATACCTTGAGCAATGCATTTGTTATCATTCATTGTTGCTTCAGTACAAGACTGTGGTCTCACTGTAGTAAGTCCTCTGCGAATATACATACACAGAGTTTGTGTGGAAATACAGGAAGGAGGGTATAAAAAGCAAAGGAAGGCAATGAGAATGCAGAACAGCAGAGGATGCTTTGCTAGTGGCTAAATGGATACATTTGCTAATGCTGACGATTTCTTTTAAATTCTGAAATGGCTACTGTTCTTTATTTAGTCAGTGTGACTTTTTTTGTTTAATTTGTTAACACCTATAGAAATTAGAAAGAACAGTAGTTATGACAAATGGACTATGTAATTTGAAAATTGTATTTTGTCACATGTTTTAGTCACAAAACCTTGTTGAAATCAATTGTCCAAACATTCACTTAACATATTAATAAGTAATACAGGAATACTCTAAGCCCTCTTGAATTAGATATATTACATCTTGTTACAAAATTTAATGCCAGGCTTAATAACTCAAAGTATGCTCTAGAATAAAAATACGTTTATGTGCTAGTATGTTGTAATTAGAATGCTAATCCAAATTACAAAAAAAACCCTAAACCCGGTATTCAGTTGGAACTGTTTTATATACTCAAGAGTAGACAATTACCTTTAATTTAATTTCTTAAAAAAGAAATCCCAATTTTTATTTTTTTTACAAGTGGGTATGCTTTTTGTTTTATATTTCTAAATATTACAACACTGTAATATTACAGTGTCAGATTGCACTGTAATCTGACAACAGTGGTCAGATTTGAGGTGCTATTTGGGTATTTACCTGCAAAATCAGTGTCACTTAGGACTTTTTAGAAAATATGTCTAGGTACTTGTGTTCTTACATTTTCTGTTGCAAACACTATAGGAACAGGAAAGTGCTACCTTTTCAAAAAGAGAAGACGGTGTTTCCAATTCAACACTACCAGCTTTGCGTATTTGTAACAGGAAGAATTATTATAAAATACCATTTTATCCTGTCATGCATAGACTTTAATCATCTCGCAGTAGCTGAAAAATTCTGCATAAACATATTTTGAAGAGGGTTTGTTTGAATTTTTTTGTTATTTTTTGTGATTTGAACAGTTAAAGGAGAGTTAATAAAAGATAGATGGCTGATCAGTTGCTGATGTTTCATTTGTTACATTTTCTTAGAACCATAATCTTCAACATTTTTAGTGTTGTATGTAACCAGCTGTAGTATGCTATTGAATCCTATACAACTTCTTGTGGTCTTACCAATAATTATTGAACAACTTTATGGAAAATAGATCTAAAATAACAAATTACGGAAAATTGTAAGATACACGTTTTTAAGAAGTTCATTGACAGGAAAATAAATTGAAAGTAATGCTGAGAAAGAGCCAAGAATCACATGTGGATAAAAGTTTCAGTTTGAATACTGAATAAGTCTCCGTAATGCTCAAGTTTTAGGAGTTGTCCATCTGCCATTAATGTCATCTTGGAAATAAATAAATTAAACCACATGGACTTACTTTACATGATGTTTCTATCTCTCCTCATACATGATTATGTGAAATACAATACTTCTTTAACTTGAAAATACTTAAGCTAATTTCTGTCACTTTTTGTTATATTGAAATGTTCAGAAGAAATGCAGTGCGTTATCTTGAATCCTCAACTTAAATCCTGTTAGATGAAATAAAAAACTAAAACTATTTTTAGGATTTTTTTCATTTAGTGTATTTATTTTCCATCTGAAGGTCAATTCCAGAAGTCTGGTACCAGGACTGCCACTCCAGCTTCCTCATTGCTCCTGGTGGCTGGGGAATATCCCAACACTATTTGCCTGTTGAATGTGTGGAGAGTGTTCTTCTGAAGACAACTGTCTCCTTTGTGTTTGAGCACCTCCCACTATGTGAGTTGTTTGTATTTTTTTTAAATCAAACTGAGTTTGCCTCATTTTCATTAATGTCATAGTTACACATTTAACATTTATAAAAATGTTTGTGATGTATCTCCTGCAGTTGTCCAAAATCTATTTTCATGCCATTTCTGTATCAAAAGAAATCTTAATTTACAAACATATGTTCTTTTCTCCCCAGTTTGCTGCATTAAATTTTAAAAGACAAGTGAAAATAGTGACTGTAGTATTTGGTTTTAAAACTGATTGATAACTGTACTGCAGTCTGCTTCCCATAGAACTGGTGAAACATAGACCATGTCAGTAGGATCTTTTCTTTGCTTTCTCCCATAATATGCCCTAAGTCCCGACCTGAAGGGGCAATTCACTCTCTAATTTAAACCTCTCCTTAACATTAACAACATGGCAGTGTTTAGTAATGATACAGTGTTTACTGTTAAAGACTTGCCAATTTGGCCTTAAATAGCTAGACTATATTACCTCAATTTGCCATATTCCCTCTGTTTAGTTTGGAATTACCTTGCAAATGTTAAGGTGATAGTATTGTATTGTATAAAGGAATTCTAAATTGGAAATCCAAGCAATGTGGATTTAAAGTTCTAGTATTGGTCTATAGAAACACACTAGTTCAAGTAGTTAAAGGTCAGCAAACTCATTTTAATAGGTACTTTGTTTTTTTTTTGCTTTTACTGACTTCATCAGTGCCTTTAATTCGTTATTTTTCCTTCCTATTCTCTGGATAATTTAAAACTCCTTTCTGAAGTGATTTTTTAAGACGTATATGAGCTTGTATATGTAGTTTCTGTACCTTTTAAGTATAGTTAGATTTTTCCAGTGTTGTAATAAAGTACAGAACACTATGCAGCACATTAAAGAAATAGAGCCTATGCATCAGAACAATTTTCATGCCTCACTCAATTCTTAATGTAAATTAGTAGGAACATTGGTTATCCATTTGAGAAATTGAGTTGGTATAAAAATAAAAATGCACTTATGGTATGTGGTGCTTTGTGTATCATCTTGGGAGTGTTTTGCTGTTTATCTGTCACTTGCATTAGAAAAAGCAGTGACTGGCTGCAGGTGATATTAAAAATTAAAGGTTAACCTCAATTTCTTTACTGACCAGACATGGGGCAGAAAGTTCTTCTGGATGTGTGCCTAGATTTTGGAACTGTCAAATAGAGTTGAGAAGACTGGTGCTTTTGGTGGCTTAGTCTTTTTGTATGTGCATGTGTGATTATATGATTTCACCATTTGCAAGTCTTTAGACTGCTTCTTATAGGTTATATCAAGATCATTTTCCTTGGCATCCAACTTTATGAAATTAAAAAATTACGCAATAATGCTATAGTAAGTAATTATAATGAACTCATTTTTCTGATCTGCATAATTCTAGGAATGTCTTTTTATTTTGTTGCTTAGAAAAACTAATTAAAATAGCTGTCTTTCCTGTTGCTAGAGAATACATGTCTTTCAAAAACTAGTTGAAATTGTTTTTTGAAAAATTGCCTTAGAAGCTTTTGAATATTCTGGTTAACCCATTTACATTTAATGTAAGACAAGCTTTATATACTCATGAACAAACCTGGGAGATCTTTTTTTAAGTTTTTGACACTCAGCTTCTCCCTCATAGTGCCTTCAAGGTGAGCCAAGTTCAGTAGCATGAGCTTCCCTTGTCTATCACTCCAAATGTTGGAGGCAGCATTCAGGCTAGTGAAGAAAGGTTCAGGCAGCAGAGGTTTCCATGTAACCTGCCAGGTATCTTTCTTTTGTTGAAGAGGTATTGTGCTTTTTCAGTGGTAGACCAGACTACAGGCAAGTCTTGATCTTTAAGATGCAGCCTGAAGCTGTGGCTGCTGCTCTTACCTTCCATTTCATCCCTTAATTATCTTAGCCATGCAGTAAGGTAGTATGCATGTAGTGAGCAGACCTGGTGCTTCTTGTTGCATAATGAAGAAGAATGGGAAGGGAAGAAAGAAAAATGAATTATTTTTTTTTTGTGAGTAAAATAGACTGCCAAAATGCATTTGTTTTTCTTACCCCATCCTCCATCTAGCAAACAGTGAATCTCTTCTATCCGTGGCTGTTTTCCCTCTTAAGCTCTTCATAGGAAAACAAGAAAACAGAAGTTTCATTAAAGGAAGCAATGCATATTTCTAATTTAGAAAAGGTTGGATAGGACTTTGAGCAACCTAAATATGCAATTGACATATTTGAGGAACCCTAGTATTTCAGATGTGCATAATCTTATTAAAATTATATATCTATGTGCCTGCTTCATAGTAAGCTTGGCACAGTTGTCTCAGGACTGGTATACTGTAGATTGTTCTGACTACAAATTAAATCATGTTAAGAATTCTTTGGTGGGAAAAAGATAATGCTCATTTAGTGTGCTTTCCTTATTATTTCTAATTTGTTAAACCTATATTTAAGACAGAAAATCTCTCTGAAGACAAAATATTTTTAAATGCTAGTTACTCATTTTCCTGTAGTTCACGTGGCTTGAAATTTTTCCAGTGTTTTCTGAGATTGGTTCACTTAATACTTCTTTGTTTCTTGTGTTTCAGATATTTTTTTGTTGACTAATACTGAAACTGGTCGAACAAATTCACTACTGAAGTGATTTATAAAGAAACTGAAATATTATATAGCTTTAAACATAGTTCCTTTGACTTTGGGAGTAGTTAAATCCCATATAAGAGTTGATAATTGTTGGCTTGCAGCCTGGTTCTAAAGTCTTTGTTTTACAAAGTGGGTTATGAAGCATCAAGAAAACTGAATGTTGGGTTTTTTCCAGATGAAATATCTCAGGTAATTAAATACTTCAGGAATTTATAATTTGTTTATAATTTGAAATACAGGGCTTTCTAAGAAGAAATCTTTAAGTGATTGTATGTATTGTCTTACAGGCTCTAGAATAGCTAGCATGTTATAATTTGTCAGTTAATTTAAATTTAAGTAAACTTCCGTGTCAGTCTAAAAAACACTGGTGATTTGCAACTATATTACAGATGGCATCTTTTCTTAAATAGTACAATAATCTGTGTTTTGTGGAGCAAGTGAATTACCCATTTGTTACACTGTTATGCAGTTCACAGAGGTCATGACACATCTGTATGAGCAGAACATATAAGTATTTTTAAAATCCAACACCAATTCAAACAACCCAATTCATTGCAGTGTTTCTGTTGTTGCTGTTCCTGCAGAGCTGGTGGTCCATTCACTTGTATTTAATTTATGGCTGTATTGCAGAGATGGCTTCGAGAAAGATATGTCTAAAATAAGGACTTTTTTCTCAAATGCAGCAAAACTTGCAGGAGGTGCAGCTTCAAACAGTAGAAGAACAGGTCCAGGATCGAGAGTTATTTTGCAAAGCACTAAAATCAGGTTATATCAGTTCCCCTCGAGGGTACATAATATCAAGTCAGGACTAGTAATTACCATAGATTTATTTTCAGTAGCTGTCTGATTCTCCTGGACTAATGGTACTGTGTGTTACTAGCCCATACTCTTTAAACATCCTTCTTGTTTCTCCTCTTTGTACCATGTTAGAGGTACTTTATATAGCTGAGAAATTGGGTACTGCTTCACATCCTTGTTAGTTCAAGTTTCCTCTGGCAGTGGTTTCTGTGCACTGCATTTCCCTTGCCCTTGCCCCTGGCGCATTGACCCATTTCCCTCCTGAGCCTCCTTTTGGGGCAACATAACTCTGAAGCTTGAGCTGGCTATGGACAGAGCCCAGCTGACTCTGGCAGAGCTTTTTCATTGTACTTGGTGCTCACTTTGTAGCTCATCTTCATTTTCACCATGAAACCACCCTTGCCAGTATAAAGGAAGAAGTAACTTCTGCCTTGCTGTACTTTAAAATGGGCTCTACAACAAAAAGTGGAGAGAGACTTTATACCAGGGCCTCTAGGGATTTGGGCCTCTAAATACAAAGGATGGTACATTTAGATGGAAGCTAAGCAAGACATTCTTTACAGTTAGGGTGTTGAGATGTGGAAATGGGTTGCCCAGAGAAATGCAGGTGTCCCATCCTTGGAAGTGTTCAGGGCCAGGTTGGATAGGACTTTGAGCAACCTAATCTAGTAGATGTCCACCTCTCTGCCCATGACAAGAGGCTGAACTGGGTGTTCTTTAAAGGTCCTTTCCAACCCAAACCAGTCTGTGATTCTTCTTGAGGAGAGCAGCCTCTTGCCTTTATTTTACCTGATTAGTATTATGTATGTCTCTTACATAGTTTCATTATATAATGTTTCCTCTTCATTTTGTTGACTTTCAAACTTTTCCAGAGACATTGCAGTGGTTACAAGTTGTATTGATAGAACCTGGTCAAGACTTTAATTTGTGGTTTGGATTGGTTTTGTTTTCAATAAGAGATAAGTGCTACCTTAGATGATCAGAAATGCTGATCAGAATTTGTTAAAAAGGATTTGTTAAAACTGTTCTTAAAGGATTAAAAGTGGCAGCCTTAAGCATATCTGCAAGAAGAAAATGTTGGAGGGGAGAAACAGTTGGGTTGCCAGCAATGTATATAGTTAAAAAAACCATGATTGTATTGATGTTTTGGTGTATTTGAAGTGATCCTCCTAGCATAGATGTGACAATCATAGACAGTTGTCTCTGATGTGTTTAGAGCTGTGATAATGTTCCAGTAGTTTTAAGAACAACAACAAAAAAAAAAATTCTGAAGTATTGGCTGTAATTTCCCTTGAAGGGAAGGGATGCTATTTCATGGCTATCTTTGGCTCTCTTTTCTTTGCCTCTGCTCTTCCTGAAGAAATTCTGTGAGACTTAGAGAATGCTTTGCTTCCAGGATTAGTTCTAGAGGAAGTTCACAGAACTTTAGTGGGTTTTGCTCTTAATTTATATGGATTTAAATGTCTAAACATGTACTGAATATTGACAGGTACCAGTGTAGATGCCAGCCATGTCCTGTACTAGGGACTGATCTGCAATGCAAGCAGCAGCATTTCTCAGTTGTTGTGACTGGCCAGCATTTGTAATTTGATGGAAAGCAGATGAATAAAGCCAAATTAAAGTGACAGTGATGACCAACTGCCTAGTAATTTAAGACCTTCCACACATTGCTTCATGCTATTTATTCAATAAACACATACAGTAAATATAGGCCTTCTTCATTTCTTTCAGGTGATAGAAGCCATGGCAGGCAGAAGTTATTGTATATTATCAGCACTTTGTCATATTCAAATAAATTAATGTGGAAATTATATGAAACTCAGAACTTTCTGACCAGCTTCCTAGGGTTTTGTTCAAGCTTTCATTGTGTGATGTACATTACGTAACTTCATATTGAGCACTTTCTTCGCAACATAATTTCTACAGATTTGTAATCTTTAAAGAATTAAAATCTTGCCACCAACTTTTGCAGTAGTTTTCTCAATATTATGTGTCTGATCCTCTAAGATCTTTTTTCATAAGGATTAATGTAGTAAGAGTTGATTCTTGTATGAATGGTTCAACTAGATTTACAAGAAGTGGTTGAATGTTGTTTTATCATTTCTCATAAGCAGCATGCATGCCTTATAATTTTAGAAAAGGTTACCTGTATCTTGAAACTTGCAATATTTATCATCTTTTGCAAGGGAATTGTGGATTAGGTGCAAAAATTTCTCTATATTATAAATATTCTAAACTTGTTTTGGCATATTAATCTAGATTATTTTAAAATCCAGAAGTGTACTTTATAGTGGTACCCAAGCTGGATCTGAGGAAAAAAATCATTATTCTCTGTCATTTGGCAGAGAGGATTAAGGGATAGAAAAAGAAGAAAATGCTCTTCTTTTTAAGTGAATGTATTCTTCCCATAGAATGTACCAACAAGAAGTAGATCAAGACAGTCTTGCTTCGAGACACTCGTACCATCTGACAGGAAAGTGATTTTAATTAATTTAAAATCCAGAAGCAACAGTATTTCTTCCTGAGGAAATGATTAGAAGACCTTAATTACACATTACTCTTGAAAGCACAGATTGCACTTAGTTTCTTTTTGGTCTTGTAGACTCAGACTTTGGAAAGTATTTAACTTACGGGAAGTAATGGAGTACTTTTCTCAGTATGAATATAGCTACTTGAAAATAATAGGAATTTAGTAGAATGTTTGGGGTTGGGGATTTTTTGTTTGGTTTGGTTTTCATAACAGAAAAGTCATCCAATACCTTCAGCTGGGTTTTGGCATCAAAATTTTAAAAAACATTTGCTGTGTAAAAAGTAAGTTTTGACAAAGGCAAAGAAAATGGCAGAGTGTTTAAGTTGTGAATCAGTATCTAGTTACATCTAATCATTATTTAATGCTCCCATTGGGAATATTTTATAGTGTGAATCTGCTGTAGGTGCATAGTGACCAGCTAAAGGAATAGTGAGTGACTAATTGTATATCTAGATAATTTCATTTATTAAATGCATTTTTATGAATGAAATATAAATGTTGAATGGAATTGTAGTTACTTCTGTACATGAAAACTATAGTTATGAAACCTGCATGGTTTTGTAGCATTTTAGGGGGAAACAATCATGGTTTTGTTTTATTTTAATGTTTAGTTTTTAGCAAGGACACATTCAAATATTAAAATATTCACATACAAAATGTTTTCCTTATTCCAAAAGATACTGTAATAAACATCATTTAAAGGATGGACTATTTTGTGTAAAAACAAAAGTTCCTCATTCATGACATGTTTACACGGGGGTCTTATGCCTTATGGTCCTAGATGGTTTGAAAAGAAAATTTGGCTGATGCAATTTTTTAAATTTTTCTGAGTCTCCTTTTCAGATGTAATTCCTTTCTTGCATATATCATTAGTGGGCAATGCAGGAACTTGAGACACAAAAGATTTCATACGCAAGCTTCTTTGAAGAATTGTACTAAAAGCTGCATTTAAGGCAATGCAGCCATTTAAGACGATGCTTCCAGCGTCTTGTTTCTTGCGCCTATTTTCAGTTTTTTAATTAATATTGAGGTTTCAGTATTTTCTCTGTGGCAAGTACTAGGGAGTGGTGTCAGATTGTTTTCTCTGTTTCCTGTACAAACAAGCTCTGAATCTGAGGTCTTCTTAACATCCCTCAAGGTTTTGCAGTTAAAAGTCCCACAAAATAACTTTCCTTTTTCACAGTATTTGTAGGATGCTAAGAGGAAGGGTTTCTTGTTTGCTAGCCATAATTTGTTCTGGTGTAGCAGTGATACTGACTTCCCTATTGCCATTCAGGAGAAGCTTAGGAAACGTAGTACTTAATACAGGAAAATAAATTGGTTCAAGTAATTGGGAAAAGAGAAGTGATATTTAATGGAAGAGACTGATGGCTTGAGCCATTGTCTGAGTCCATACTTCCTCCGCTTGTCAAATTGGGACAGAATCTTGAAGTCCTTTTAGATTCATTTTTATTACAAGGCACAAAGCTAAGAGAGACCAGAAAATTCACTGGTTTTTAAAATATATCTCTTTGAATATGTACGCAGTCCATGCATTTCAAGTTGAGTCTTACAGTGATTACATGTTGAGTAAGTTGAAAAACAACATATATAGCCAGCAATTTCATTATACATAGAAATGATCTGACTCATGTGCCAAATTTTACTTCCTTAGGATATGTGACATTTTTCATTCTCATAGTGCTTCTCAGGTATCAAGGAATCACCTCCTTAAAAATAACATGTATCTGAGACTATGGTAGTTTGGGACCTGTTTCATTACGTATGTTTGCATGTCAGTCTGAAAATGTCACACTAAGCTCTTACCAAAACACACACAAAAAAGTTCCTAATTTAAAAATATGTTAGAATATTTGGTCGAATTTAATTTGCAAGATTTTCATTCTGGAAGCATAGAGTCAGAGCTGTATGTTATAAAATTGAAGGAAATAGCTGATCATCACAGAAAAATCATGATGGTTTGTGTGTAGAAATGCACAATTCTTTTGTGTTTGTGTGTGTGTGTGTCTCACAAGAGGCATGAGAGATGAATGTTCTTCTTAACTGAAGAGTTCTTTTTCCACTCTAAGGATATTTAAAAATCATTCTATCCATTTGGTGGAGCAATAGCTTAGTTAATGAAATTTGATATTTTGTAGTTTTTCATTCTTGTGTAACATCTGTAAACATGTTCCCAAACCTTACATGCAGTTCTGTAATTAACTTAGTGTTTCCATGGTATTTTGTCAATGAATAGAAAAAATGCTATTTATACAGATGGGGGGAAAAAAAATTTTCCTCAGCAATGCAGTTATATTTTGGTGGGGTTAAAATATAAGCCATCAGTGGAAAATCTGGTTTTCTTGTACTTTCTTAAAATCCTCTGTTTTACACACTCCAAATGAGCAGTGAGGAGTAGTCCAGCCCCCTATCTATTCAGGGGTAAGATCAGTTAAGAAGCAAAGCATTTTTTAACTTTTACAGAAGACCTGTACCTCTCTGATCACAGCACTTGGTTTCTTTATTTTCATTAGTTTTTCTCTCCTTGTAATGTACATAGAAAGTTAATGATGAAAGAGTAGTAAAGTATTCATTGAAACTGAAAATTATAGTATTTGCAAATATGAAATCATAATTTACATAAATTTTATAGTCAAGAACATTATGAATGTAAATATGCCTTCATCTATTCTCGGTCTTATAATGCCATTCGTTGTCCAGTGGGAGATGAAGAGTGATGTTGAGACTGCCGTTTAACCTATTATAGCAGCCTAAAGAAATTAAATAGCCTTGATGTAAATATGAGGTGGGAAAGGAGTATTCATCTCCATTAAGTGACATAAAAAAACATGGTAAGAATAACAGGTGGGTGGGTATGCATTAAGCGCTGAAGTCCCTAAATTTGGACACTAATTATAACCACAAGGACAATTGCCTCCCACATACTTAAACTGTAATTTCAGTATGTTTTCAGACCAAAAATATGCTTCACAGTTCTTTGGGCACCAAATGTGGATTTTCTCTTGCATTCTTTTTTCATCTGATACATGATTCCTTTTCCCCTGCTATTAAATGAGGGCCCAATACTAAAAAGCTGAATTCATTATATACTCCTTGGTACAATTAGATCTTTAGACCTTGTATTTTACTAGATCTCATAACTATGCTGAGGAAGTCCTACCCATTTTATAGTGCCATAAGCAAATGTTTTATATTCAAATTATTTGGAGCAGTTGTTTCAGCTTCATGTTAATGTTATATACACGTGTGGATTACCAGTAGCTACTTAATCTGTTGCATTACATAGGTTACTCTTTGTTTCTTGTTAGTGTATTTTTTGTAAAGATAGATAATATACTTGCACCCTTTCTTAAAGTTATTTTTATGTTACATGAGATAAAGTCATTTTTATATTGAGTAATTGCATTAAAGTCTGACCCATGGAATCATAAATGAGAACAGAGATGTTGTATAAAGCTATCTTTTAAAGTTAACAGAGTATTGCAGTTTCCTTAATATTAAACTGGTTTCCATGCAGGAGAGATCATTTTGTTTTAGCCATTCCATCTTTGGTATAAATCAAGATAAAGTATTAATTTTTTTTTTTATAAAATACAAATCATTACTTCACCTTTACCTTGATATTTAATATACAATATTAATATTTAATATACAAAAAATGCATTATGTCCCTGCCTAACCTGATGTAATAATTAAGACGTGATATCTCTAGACTGAATTTGTCTGATGTTTTTCAGTAATTCTGTCTTACTATCCTTTTCTATGCTTGATTAGATAGTTATTGGCTATTACATGTTCTCCACATTTTCTAAGCTGTAGAACTCAATCAAGTCACCTCTAATCTTATTATAAATAAACTAAATATACTGATCTCTTATCTGACTCACACACACAATAAAAAGAAGGATTTCCTGATTGTAATTCTTGTAACTCCTTTTTTGGCCCTTTTAATTTCAACTTCCTTTTGAATTAAAGATACCAGGCCTAGTTATAGCAATCCAGTGATGCCATATGTGCAGATAATTTCAGGTCCTTAGTACTACCATATATTTCCCTGTAATGCACGCAGGGATTGTTTTTAGCTTCTTAGCTACAGCAACATAGTAAGAGCAAAAAAAGCATTTGGTTATTTACAGTGACTTGTAAGTTCTTTAGGGATTCACTGCTTTCTAGGATGTAATCCTCCATTTTATGTGGCCTGTCTCGTAGATTCTTAATGTTCTTAAGGTAAATAAATTAAAATAGTGTAATTTCTACTTTGAGATTTACTTAATTTATGCAGCTTATTGGAAGGATTTGTACTTATTTTTGTCATCACAGAGCTTCAGTTTTTTACATAACAGTGAAGAATCAGTCATCAGGTTTTATGTGTATTTTATGTGTATTTTATTTTATGTGATTGATATTTTTAAAAAGACAATAAAGGGGACTTCACAAAGCATTAGAGCATTAATATAGCACAAAGAAGGCTTATAATGTGTTTGGCTTCTGCTGATACCTAATGATACGGCAAAAAAGCATTCTTCTACAAGGCTGCTTTTAAGATACAAGGGAACCAGAGGAATTGTTAAGAATAATAGCATATCTTGGATTTTTTTTTCTAATTCGTTTTTAGGAGCAGAAGCACAAAAATCCTGACTTAATCTTTCTTTTAGGTATGCTGCTTATTTAGCTTTTAGTAACTTGTAATTTAAGATCACAGTTATTAGGTGTATTTCTGCATTTTATATATCGCTCCCAGATGCTACAGTATTAGTTTTTATCACTGCATATTTTATGAAATGTCAGCCTTCTGTTGGCTGTTCATGCAGCATTGTTAGTGATCAAAGCCACAACATAAAGGAGAGGAATCTAAACAGTTGGCTTATCTTTGTCCTTCATTGTGACACAATACCATAAAATTACTTTACTATATAAAAGGCAGGAGAAGCTTTGTGTAGCACACTCTGAAAAGGTGAACTTTTTGTTATGCTCAACAAAATAGATAAACTCTTCTAGGTGATATTTTGTGCAAGGAAAGTAAAGTTAGCAGTGGTGTCTTTGGAGTTTAGAAAAAGTTTTCATCTTTTCCTGCCTTTTTAAAGCACAGTTTATATATATATGTGTGTGTGTGTGTGTTTTGCAATGCTATTATAAATCTATCCTTTAAAACTTTTTGAAATGGAAGAAATGTGTCCTTTGGAGTAACCTTTATGGGGTGTTGTGGACTTCTTTGGGATACAATTAATCATGACGTTATATCACTTGAAGAGGGGTAATTGGGAAGATAATAGGTAGTCTTTGCATTATGAAAACTGCTGGTGATTATCAAGTATATTTGGCTTTCATTTTGATTTTTCACACAGGAGATTATTTTGAGTTTATCCAAATTTTTGGTTAAAAATATCAGACTATCAGTCAGCCTTAATTTTTCTGCTTGCCTAAGTGAGTTGTGTATCAGAACTGAAATAATAAAGTAGGAAAAACTCTACAAGCACTGAAGATATTCTAGGAATAAAAATCTTGAATGATTTTGATCAGCTGTTGTGTATGCCCTGCACAGCAGTTGGTTCAATCAATTTTATGTTTTGGGATGGTTTTATTAAAACGAGCTGCTGCTTTCAGTAAATCATTGTAAAGATGTTAGCTTTCTATATGCTTTTTGGGGACCTGCAGCATACCAAGGCAGTCTCTTAATATAAACAGACTTGGCTCCTCAAGGGGCTGGGCTGACTTACCCCCTTACCACATGGAGTATTTATCAAGATGGGACAGAACACAAAAAAGGAAATAGTCTCCTAATACGATAGTGGTACAGGAAATAAAAGAGAAAAAGTATTCCTACTGTATTGTGGGGGCCTATGAAAAGCATGTCATTCAATAAGGATCTTGACAGTATCTCTTAAAAAATATGATGATGCACCTGATTACATGTGTTTGTGTTTGTCTTTCCAACTGCTGCTAGTCAGTAACTTGTATGCATGTATTCTCTCACAGTATGTGATCATATTTTGATAAATGTTTCAGAGGTTTTGAACAAATCAACAGTGGTATTTTCTTCATGGTGTTGTGATCAAGATGGCCACAGTGCTCCATTTTATCTTGGCTTTATGGGTGAGATAGCCATTTCATCCTTCTTTCCTTAAAAGCTGTCACAGGGTGAGATCATTCCTGTATACATTCAAAGGTTTTATTACTTCTTTCTTGATGTGCTTCAGAAATACAGCAGGTAGAAAACAAACTTATCAAGTGAGTTAAGGCTAGAGATATTTAGTATATTAGAAGCATTAATTAATTAATGCTTTCAATTAATTAATTTTGAAAAATGGAATTTAGGAAAGCAAAAAAATCTGACAGTGGTAAGTAGTTCATCCATCAGCTATCTGACTGTAGTGTGCTCAGTGCAGGTCATCTTTCCTATATGAAAACGGCATCACACATAGTCTGCATAACTTTCTAGCAGCATCAAGTTCGTGATCCTTCTCCTGCCCTTCACAACTGAAAGGGCTTAAGATTTTAAGCTACATACCTGCTCCCCATCTTTCTAGATAAGGTGTGATTGTATTATGCTTCTCTTCTGATTTTTGAAGAAGTAGGATCTCCTACTCTATGTTTTCATCCATTGCCTGCGTGAGTAGGTGAATTTTACATGTCTTTTAGTGGGATTCTGGTTTGCTGATGAAGGCAGAAAATCTCCAATCTGACTGGGCTGTGATGAAGGACTGAGTTACCAGAGAAATTGTGATGCTTCTAGCAATTTTAGTGTCCACAGCAGGAAGAGATGTGCTCCTCAAAGAGAATGATGTACAAGGGTGCATAAGCAAGGTTAGGTGTCTGAGAATCAGAAGACCAAATATGTTGGCACTTGTTGCAAGTCTAGAAGTTCAGGTGACCATGGGGAGAACACACAAAGCAATAAAGACAGTCTTTAAAGGGAGTGGTTTTTCCTCTACTGATCTTAATACCTTCAGCAGGTGTTTTAAACTACTATAGTTGAAGGGTAAACATTTTGTTCAGGTCTCCTTTTTATTTGTATATCCAAGACTGCTTCAAACACCTGATCAGAAGATGCTAACAACACTTTAAGAGCTGAAAACATGCAAACCTTATCCAAGCAGGTTCTCTTATCTTTTATACAAGTGAATTTCTTTGATTCCCTGGCAAAGAAGTCATGCATTAAATGCACAGCTTTCACATATCCACTTGCTAACCTAATATTCCCCAATTTCAGTGACCAAAAGCCGAGTCTTGATGAAGCTTGATAAGTAGTGGTACTTCTTTCTGTAATTGGTGCTTTGTGGTACACAGTTTCACAAAGAGGTAGTAAATAGATGGGATTATACCTCTTCATTAATATACTGGATATAATCAAGGTAGCTTGGTGTCTTTTAACCTGATATTCTTGAATCTTGATAGGCACTCACACAGCTGATATGCTTTGGAAACGTAATTTCATTTTATAGATATAGACGTATGTGTATATGCGCAAAATGTTTTGTAGATTGGTCCCATAATTTGTGAGCATATATGTGAGCTTATTTCCGTAGAAAAAACTTTCATGACCTTTCAAAACCAAAGGTTTTGACCACCTTTCCCAGTTAGTACCAAAGGCAGTCTTCACTAGGTAAATGAATATAGTGGTTTGTTGAGCATTTGACTATGCTAATACCAGCTAAACCAAAGGTTATTTAGCCTTTTTTTAATGCCATTATCCTCAAATCTCTAACCCGAGGGTTATAAATGTAACTGACAGAGAAAATTGAGCAAAATTGATAGTCAAAAATTTCTTTATAGGATGTAAATTGTTGGAATGGACTTTATTTCTGGTCAATGAAAATTGTGTTTCTCAAATGTAGCTATATTAGTTTGTGCAAGGGTTATCACAGTGCTTGTACCTATGGGGTATAGTCAGATTGCTGCTCTCCGCTGCAGAGAGCTCAGTGAGGGTAACAAGTACTTAAAAAAAAAGTTATGTACAAGAGATGCTACAGCTATATATTTAAGGACTTCATGTTGACCCCATCCTCTCTTATTAGCAATTCCTTTTTTGGATGCATTTTGTGTTTCCATTTTTTGGTGAACTTGTGTCCCTAGCCTGCTAGAATTGGCAAAGGGAAAAGTCAGCAAGGTTTCTAGGAAGTAGTATACCTTTTTATTTAATAGACAGATTAATATTAATGATAAGTACAATAGGAACTGTGAGTGTTGAGTCACCTGAAAGAATTAAGATGCACTCATGGTACCAGAAGAGTAACTCAGATATTTTCAAAGCTAATGAAGTTTTAGTTCAGAATTTACTGTTAAAATCTAAAGTACAAGTCAAGCCTTCCCCCAAAGTGAGAGGGGCAGGACTGGAAAGGAAATACAAGGCCTGCATCATTGGTGAAGAAGTTACTCCCTAAAGAAGCAATCTGACCAGCCAAATGAGGAATTTCCAGGAAGGAGGTACTTTCTAACTGGGGAAAGATTGTGAGAATTAATGTTGGATTTTGATGCATTAATTAATCCCAGTTCACACTTCTTACAAAGGTACATTTGTAAGTATTCAAGCTGATAAACATTTTTTGTGTTAAAAACATGCAAAGGTAAAGGAAGATGCTTAGAAAGCTCAAAAGAGCTGAAGAGTGCTTCAGCTTGGACCATATCAACAGAATGCTGAGGAAATATGAGCATTGCAGAGATTTTGGCTGTATTAAATGTCCTACTTTGCTCACAGAATGTATGCTGCTAAGCTCTTCCATGTAAATACTGGCAAAGACCCAGGTTTCAGTTTCATTGAAATCTACCTCACCTGTAATAACTGTAGTCAAGAGACTGCAGTATTTATATATTCATCAGGTGCACTTTGTTTAGCTGTGATATTAAAATGTGTCAAATTGCTATTCAGGTATGAATGGAGAGTTCATATTCCTAATTTTTATTGTACTCTGAGAGAATTTCATCTAGAGGTTGGTTATTGTGTAGGAGTTTTCAGAAGAAATTTAACATGTCCAACTTCTGATTTGGGAACATAAAGACTGATTGTTCCTTTTCACAGCAATGGAGAAGGTTGCTGTTTTAAAATATGTGTGTGTCTGATCTTGAAAAGGGGCTAACACTTAGAAAGATAAATGCCTCCTGCAGTTAACTGTAGTGCCATTCTCATCAGCTCAAGAACAAGTTGCTTGAAGGTGGGAGGTGCAGCACTTTTTTGGTCTCCTTGCTGGATCACCTGCCAGTCCATGAGCTACTGTGGCTGTCTTCCTAACTTTGCATCTCATGAAACCTGAAGAGAGAAGGTGCTGAGATAAGATAGTTAAAGCTAATGGTGATAGCCAGTGATCATGTCATCTTCTTACTGATGAGTTAGCAAACAAGGAATATCTCTCTCTTCATTGTGGCTAATGAGGGATGAGCTCAGGAATGTTTGAACTTTAGGCATGAGAGACTTTCAGACCCAGGAGGACAAAAATGGGTCAGTTTGGGCTTTAAACAGCATGGCCATGCAGTCTGTAAGGATGAGTAGACTTCTGCCATGAGTACCAAAACAGCAAAGATCTTCCCTTCCCACCTTTTCTTGTTTTGAATTGCATTATGGTTTTAACTTTCCATAAATGTACATGATATACAGCAGTGTTCATGTAGAATATATGTAGAAATTATGGTGTGTGCTTTTATTGCTCTTCATTTTAGATTTGTGGCAGGATGGGAGGAGGAAGATGGACTAAAACATACAGCTCTAAGGCCTACTAAGGAAGATCTCGGCTGTGTAAACATACACTTTTTTCCACCAAGTCCTGTAAATGTAATGGGATAAATTATTTTCACTCCTCTGAATTGATTGTCTTCTCAAGGTTTTAGATTTTGAACTTTAATAATTTGATATTATGTGAACAGTACAATGTAAAGGCAACATTTGCTGTGTTTTTAAATCTGTTTCTAATATAGTTGACTTTCAGTACTTTGTACCATTTAGTGTAAAGTGAATATTTTAAGTATTGACAATGAGAAATGAAAAAACCCATGATGAAAAAGATGCTGTGGCATCTTACATCACTAAAATTTGATTTGCACAGGCTCAGAGTTTTATTCCCTGCTTTTTAGTACAAGCTGAAAGTAGAAATGCTGAAAGTTTAGAGGCTTTGGCGTATTGGGTGGAGGTGGGAGGTCAGTGACATTTCACTTTTGATCTACAAGTAGAAGACTAGGTTTTTTTTGGGAAAGTCCCTTTGTTTTTTTATTGTAAGCCAATGTAGCCTATTTTTGATTATTTTCTAAACATATTTTTTTCTTTTAGGTAATCTGAACTATTTTCTTTACAATGTACCCACTGTTCCTCCAAACAAATTTAATGCTTCATCTATACTGAGCACCCCACAGGAACACATGACTGAGGAAAGGGGAAAAATCAGCAGAAAAATAGGTGGTCTGAGCATTTATGTGTTAAATATGCATGTTAATTAGAAAAAATTAGAAAAAATATGAAAACAGATGTTACATAAATTATTTCAGTCTCAGGATAGTAGTAACTTATACACTGACAATAACTTTTGTACGTGCCTATATATATGTGGATGTCTGTATCTGGAACATTTATGCAACTGCTACATGGACAGCACTGGAAAAACAACTTCTAACTTAGATAGGCCTTCTGAATATCACCTGTATTTGTGGGTGTTTTTCTCCTGTCTTGTGCTGTCCATTGAGCTCCTCAAAGAAGGTTCCTCAAAAAGGCACTGCCAACAAAATTGGTTGTATCATGAGACTCATGGGGAGTGTTTGAGTTAACTGGCATTAAATATATGCAAAACATTTTTCTCTGCATATTGATATTGTATTAGGCAGCAAAATTTTAAAATATAAGTCCTTTATATTCTCACATAGCCTCTTCTTTACTTTGCTCTCTTTATTTCTCTTAGCTCCTCTGCAGTGGAAAGAAAAAATCCTAAGGCTTTCTAGTAGAGGGTATTCCAACAGAGACAACAAAAATGTTGAGAATGTGTTAACAGAAGAGAGAATTTTGTAAGTGGATATGCATGTTAGAATTCATCTGCTCTTAGTGGAGTCATTTTGTCATTTTATAAAGAAGACACTTCTGACTGACAACCAATTTTCTGAATATAAATTCTGATATAATTTGAATAATTACATAATTTCTGTCCACATTAAAAAAACAGACATATGTGCAGTTCGTTTTCTAATTATCACCACCAGAGACTGAAAACTTAACTTCTCAGAAAATGAAGGCAATGTAACATGACGTAAGGGGAAATGTTGAAAAATAAAGACCTGTAGCCTTCTGTAAATTTTCATATAATTATTTCAGTATAACATTCTACTTTTCTAGTTTGATAGCTTTCATATTCTTTGAAACCTTGTATTTTTGTTGGTTTTTTTGGATTTTGTTTTTTTTTCATTTTGTAAAATCCAGCATATGCTGTAGGAAGGTTAAAGGCTGAAAGATGTAGACAATGAGTTGTGGAAGAATATTCTAGCAGATTGGATTGTTAGTATTGAAGACTTTTTAAAACAGTGTTCAGGGTACGCAATTGCTATTCTAGCAGATGCATTACGCTAGCAAATGTATGAGAATGTGGTACTGTAAGAAAATGAATTACAGAAAACTATTAAGAAATCTTATTTATGTCTTGAAGAGGAAATATATTACCATAAATCCTACTTTATACCAATAAATTGTGTTCCCTACACAGAATTATTTAAACAAGAAAAAAAATCAGTGATGTGTTAATTCTTCACTGCGCATCTATTCATTCACGTTGGAAGAGTCAGATCTCATGGGGACAAAAGGAAATTGTATAAAAAGGAGTAAAATTATTCTAGCTGTGTATCTTAAATTTTCAGGAAAAAAATACTTTGGAAATGTCAATATTCAGTGTCAAACTAATAGTGGTGATTACTTCGAAGTCTGTTTGAGCCACCATTTTTCTGTGAGGTGGTATTGCATTTTCTTTGCTAGACTTACGTATTTTCATGGGAAGGCAGCAAATACTTATGATTCTTTTCCCCTGGAAGATATTTCTTTTATTGCTACTTTATGATGGAATAAGAGTAACCTTAACATCTGAGCACACACCTGTTAGAATACCTCCATTTCATTTCTGCCCTGGTTATTTTAAGGAAGTAACACAGTTGTGCACTTGCAGGGGTTCTGGCTTTGGTGGAAATGTCCAGGTTTTTCTCCTCTTGTCAGTTGAAAATAAAAACCCATTGTCATTGTTCCCTACTACTCTTACTGTTGCCAACATTAATAAAATAATAATGGCAAAATTGTAATTCCAGCTCAAAATAGTAACTATCCATTAGTTTTGTGATGTTGGGAGGGAGCAATACATCTGCATTCAGCCATCCTTGTAGTTGGATGTAGGGCAGATAAATTCAATTCAAGTGCATTTCCACAAGTATTATGAGCCCCTATGATTTTGCTTCAGTAAAAATACATGGCTGCTGAAATTTTATTTGGCCATAGATCATAGTGAAACTCCTTTCCTGCCAGTAAGCAGTGGTTCATTCATGTTCATTCATTCTCTGTTATTCATTGGCCTAGTGACCTTCTTTCGGATTCTGAAAGAAATTAGGAGAGAGCAGCTGCTTTGCTTTTGAAAACCACTACCTAACACAATCAGACCCAGACTTTCCAAGAGTCTCTGCTACTATTTAGGCATCAATGAATAACAATAAAAAATAATTAGGAAAAGTTTATGAACTAAGTTACGACATCACTTCGTTTATAAACTAAATACTGTATATTAACCCTGTGGGCCCTAGCAGTGCCATTTGTTTTGGTCTGTCTTTGTTGCTGTCCGGATATATTTAGATTTGGATATTCTTGTTCTGGTGTGGCCATCTACTTCTCTGGATCTGTGGCCAAACATGTGGATCATTAATGATGCTGAAGTTTGCATTCAACCTCCTCTGCATGATTGCTCTTCTTTTTTGAATTCTGTAAGGTAAAGGATAAAGACAAAGATAAGGATTAAATGTGAGACCTTTAGAAGGAAATGATAACGCCTTCTGAGTCAAAAGATATGAGAAATAATGTTCTTAAGATATTCTGGCTTTCAAGTATTTCTGTAATCACTTTTTTATTCTAAGTAGTGGTATGAACAAAACATGGACGTTTGTGTTCTGTTAAATTATTCCAATATAAGACTCTTTGAATAGCTGAAAAGCTAGAAAACATAGCAGGCTTTCCCACTTCTTTATATATCTTGGTTTACCCAAGTTGATTTATATCTCAGAGTTTTCTCATTACTCTGAGCACTAGCACACTAAACACTTGAGAAAAAAATGCTTCTGATCTAAATAAAAGTATATGTGTATACATACACATATATAAATGTTTCATTTTTCACAAATCCAATTGTAGTAGTAAAGTTGATATTGCTTGTATTACAGTAAACATTTGTATTTCATGCAATTCTTTCTGTACATTTTTTTCCTACCCTTGTTAATAAATATCAAGATACTTTCCAACCCAGCAATATTTCTTAGGATGACTGGCTTTAATACTATATCCCTATTTATTCATACTCATTAATATGACTAGAATTTTTATATGGGGAAGTTCTCTCTCATTCACTTTTCTGGGAAGGCTATGATTTTTGTAGGTATGTGCTTCCATCTGTCAATGCTAGAGGATGCCGAATTGTAGGAATGTTCCTTGTGTTTGAAACAGAAGGTAGTAAGGTTTTTGGCTATAACTTAATTTTTGTTGTGAATTTGTTTCATGATTTCTGATTGGTTTTTGAGAGATCTCTGTCTGGTGTACAAAAAAAAAATCTTGTCATAGAAAACTCTGCTTTGGTTGACAAGATGTGTGGGAGAGCAGACGTAGCATTCAGCAACTTTAGGCTGTAGTACTTACTGTATTCAACAGAGATAAATACTTCCTTTGATTTCTGTTGATAAAGGTGATACTGTAGTCTTTGTTGCTGAAAAGATGCTCTGGAGCATTCAGTACGAGTTCACACTTGCAAAGAGCTAGGGGTGATTCTGAGGGGTGGTGTGATGCAACAGGGGTCCCCATGAAAGCTGATCAGTTTCTGCATCCTTACTAAAGTCTCAGTGCAAACCTGAATACCAAAGGTGGGGATTGTCAGAAGTACTGCTTAAGGAGCTAATATGTGAGATTCTCTTTCTGTATTGTATCTTAAAATGAGCTTTTCACTGAACATTCTTCTGTTAAGAATTTTTAATATTTTGCTTTTTCATCTTTATTCAGGGGAGCAGTAGTATCTGTGCTGCAGTATCTTGGTGTCTCTTTTGTGTGCATATATATCTGTATGCAAGTTATGTGTGGTTGGAAGAGAAAGTGCAAATAAGCGATGTGAAAAGCGATGAAACTCAGTGCTTGAAATATTTTCCTGTAGAAGCTGATTCTGTAGTCAGAGATTCATCCAGAAGAGGAATATAGAGGAACACTTCTGCTGCTGGAGAAGGTTCCTTCACATCCAAGGAAAATGGCTGTAAACAATGATTTCATCCTGAGATTTTGAGAGATCCTGAGGATTAGCACATATATATACTGGACTGAAAAACAAGAAACTGGGAAATTCATTGAATTATGGGAAATAAGTGCAGGAAAGCCCAGGATGGTATTACTGCCTTAACGGTAGTTAGTGGTATTCCTGGGGAAATATTGTAGAGCATTTTTTCACCAGGTGCATTGTAAACAGTGAAGGCTTAGGCACAAGAACTTTTGTAAGTCCAACTGGAGTGAGGAGTAGTGGAAATTGTCTGCATTCATTAGTTGAAGGAAAATGAGAGGGGAAAAAGTGTGCTGTTACTGCAATCTGAATGTCTCACAGGAACAACATTGCCAAGAGTACTCTTAAAATAGGTATTGAAATGATGGTGTAGTGTTGTAGCAGCTGATATGAGTATCATTGAACAGCAGAACATACATTATTTTTCTTGATTTGCTACAAAAATATTTGGAGGAATTTTTCTAGCAATACACGTTTCCGAAAGCAGTTCTGTGATTGTATATATTCTTGGTTTCTCTGAACCTTTAATATTTTGATGACTAGTCCAGCAGGAAGGAAAATTATTACATTAGTTGAATAGCAAGAAAAAAATTATTGAAGGCAGGTAAAATGTTCCTCTTGTTATGAATAATATAGTAAGAGTTACATTGACAGGTGAATCAGGCAGTTTCTTTAATATGCAGTCTGATTTTCCATACATGCTTAAAATTGTTCTGTAAGAAATTTGTCAGAAATACACTGTGCCTATAATTAAAAAATAATATACATGAAGTGTAACAGTGGAATGTCTGCTGTTTTATTGCACGTTAGCAATCTGCAAAGTAAAATCTTAATCCGTATTTTTAAATTACCGTGATAGCACTAGGATCCATAACTCTTGAATATCTTTATTTTCAGGTATTTTTTCTCCCCATTCGCATTGCACATTTAATATGGAGGAATATATGTTAATACTTAACACATTCCAGTGCATTGTGAAACATATTTAAAGCAAACCTAAAACTAATAATGCAAAAATTACAAACATCACAGTAATTCTAATGTTCCACTTCTGATCAGGTACAGGGAGTTGCATATCTGGAGAGAGGTGAAAAAATAGTTTTTAATACCTCAATTTGGTAAATAAGGTTAAAACCTTTAGTTGAAACCACTCTGTGAGCAGTTATTCCCAGTATGCATGAGTTTGCAACGACTTCTGTTTAATGACCAAGTTAGTGGTGAATTACTTTCTTAATGTAAGCAAAGGCTACATTGCACACTTGATTTTGTCTTTCCACAGCGTGCCTCACCCTCACAAAGTAGATATAACCGTAGAATAATATTTGTCAAATGTTTCTTGGAACAGGAAAAAGTATAAATTGGACTACTTAAATGTGGAAATCCTAGTAAACACAGGCTGGTTAATACTTGTATTTGGGAATCTTGAAGTGCTTTACAAACAAGAATGGGTATTGTATTGTGGGATTCAACTGAGGATACTGGTCCTCCCTAGGAACTGATCTGAAGAAGGAGCTGAAATGCCAGTGAAGCATTTTCTTTAGTGTCTGAAGTTTCTAGCTGAATTTTATAGATTTACCTTTAAGTTGTCTCTGGGAAGGATGTAAGCCTGTACCCTTCACTGACCTGGGACTCAATCAAAGTCTTCTCGTTTGTGAAACTTAAAAGAAATGTCCGAAAATCCATACAATGCTGCAAGCAAAAGGATATTCCAGATGTGTGTGTGTTGCTCATGTAGTTAGCCAGCACCTCAGCCTGTGCAGTGTGCTTACAGTGTTTTCACCAGACTCAGTTTCCTCTTTTGTGGTTATCCTTGCAATGAAGCCAATGGCACCCAGAAAAGCTTTGTTCTTTCCTGATAACCTCTGGATCACCGTCACATTTATAGAAATAATGTTTAGAAATTCATCCGTTACTTAATGTAGATTTTCTGTAGCTAATGTCTCTTAGAGTACAGTATTAAAATTCTAGCACCCCAATTTCCATGGCTAAGCTTGCCACATCATGTCAGGTATGTAACACAAAGAGATGGCACTGTCCCCAAAGGGGGAATGCAGGGTGCTGCAGGTACCCCTCCCTGGGCACTGGAGTCAAGTTACAGAAGTTTTCAGCATCTCTCTGGTCGTTCTTGGACTTTGCCTTCAGCCAAGTAGGATACCTTATCAGCTTTAACTTGTTTTGGGGAAAAAAACCCAGCGTGATGGGAGAGTAGGGGAGCAGGAGCAGCTGGAGATGAAGGAGGCCACAGAGCAGCACAGGGATCTGGCCAGTGGGAACAGCTGGAGGCCAGAGCCACCAATCTGCAACAGGCTTTACCTGCTTACTCTGCATCCCAGGGACTTGGGAGCTCTGACATGAATTCCTCTCTCCCACATCAGCTTATCTGTTATTGACACAGCGATTTCAAAGGATGAATCTTTTCTTTACTAGTACTACAATCATTTAAATTTGGTGGGGTTTTTTTGGTACTTTGGTTTGGTGTTTTTGGTTTTTTTCCCTGGGGGAATCTTTAGACAGTACTTGGTATTAGTTATTCTCCTCTCTTTAAAGGCAGAAACAGATACTCAAATTTTTAAACTGGAACTTTTTAGAAAAGGCTCAGCCCTCTGATGCTGTTGTATACAGCCTGAGTCTGTGCAGCACTGTCTGTTATTTCCATGATAAAATTTTGCATTTTTATGAATACCCTGTCTAAATGGAGAAAGTTTTAAACAGGTAATTTTTCCATTTCTCATTTGATCGTTTGATCTGTTTGAATAGTGAATTCTTTATTAAACACAGTGATTTGTATTAAATGTTGATTATAGAGTGGTTAGATGTTAAGCACTTACAAGTACAGTCCTCTATCAAAAAGTTAAGATGCCTAAACAAATTCTCAGACATTTAAACAAACTATTTATACACATAAGTAGGATTTGTTATAAACAAATGAAACAGATGTAATTTTAACTGAGTTGTTTGGTGTTTTTTTATTTCCTGAGCATTGGTATCTATGGAAGCATTCCTGTTTGAGGATGCTGCTTCTCTTATGCTGGATTAATGGAAGGGACTGTATTATAAGGATGCTATACTTCTGATAATGGGAGATATGTTTATATAAAAATATATACATATATATTTTCTTAAATCTGGTTTGATACCCCAATTCCCATTGTTTGGGGCAAATTAAAAAGAATTTTACTGTGATTGGGGGTTCTAAAGCCTTGACATTGTTTTAATCTGATAACGAATGGCTCTGAGTTCATGTTCTTTCAGTTGTTGGCAACAAATCTAAACCTGTGTTTTTTGGATTTATGAGGATAAGTCCTGCTTTGGCAATCTTGTAGATCCTCAGGAGAATAGTTAAACAGTGATTAATCATTGTTTCTTCACTGAGTGTGCAGAAAAGAATGGAAAAGCTGCATTTCACACTTCTGAAGCAATTAATCCCCATGATCTTAGCCAGGTTTGTCTTGTAGATAAGTTGGGATACAAAACTGTACCTAATTTATCAATGTATGCATGCCATAAAGTATAAAACACACAATTTATTTCATATCATTTATAGTCAAATGTAAAAAAAGAGTGACTTTGCCATATCCAAGAGTGTTTCTTACATTACCTTCATATAAAATAAGTACCAGAGATTACAATGGGATTCCTGTTTATTGTGCACATCTGGTGCAGTCACTATGCATTTTCTCATTCACTTGCTGGCATTTTTAGTGATTGTGGCATAAATCACCTTGCTAATCAGAAACATAAGTGACGGGAAGTCATCTCCTTTTTTTGAACAATGGGAAAAAACATATGGCTTCTTAGACAGGACTTGGCTGTTATACTATTTATGTGGCATTATATTCTGTATTTAGAATTTCATATTAATTGCCATGGTTTGATTGAAGGCATGGAATGCCCTGTGGTTTTGGCCAAAGTATTTGTTTTATGGTCTACTCGTCATGCCTTCCATGTTTAATATCTGTTGTATTTGTGTGTATCAAAAAAACGGAGCTGAACATGCAGGCTGTATTTTAAAATATGATTAAATGTTTTAAAATGCTTTTTAATCAATATGGAATGAATTTTGTGTGTTATGAATGACAGCATATAATAGAATGCTGTTATAAATTGTGTGGCATAGTAAACAAGAGAAAAGAAATGTTTGCCCTTATAGGAAATACATATATTCTAAACTTCTCTTCCAGAAGAAGACTAGAAAATCAGACTAGGAGGAGGTGAGATAGTAGTTTTTGTGAGGCAAGTTTATTGATAATTGCACTTCTGAATTAAAATTCCCTGTGGGATAAAACATATAATAAGACACCAAAATTATATTAACATGTGAGGAAGATAATTGAACCCAAAAGCAATTCATGTGCAATATCATTTTTGTGTATCTAGTTCTTCTTACATGAATGTTTTGCACTTCATTTTGTGTCACTTATTTTGTGATTCATGACAGTGTTTACTCCTTTAGCCAAATAGTTTATTGTTAATAGTAATTACCATGAAAAATTTTTAGTAGCCTTTTGAAAGAATATATTAATTTATGGCCAGTGGTTCAGAGTTTTATTTACTATTATGTTATTTGTTTTAAATAATTAATTAAACATGTAACCTAATTCAGTAGTGTTATTGACCAAATTTCTCTAACCATTGTGGAACTCGAGGTTATTGCAAAATATTGTAATACACTAATTTCTGAGTTGTCAGGAGTCTGTATATCTAAAGAAGATCTTTATTCTCTGCCAGGAAACTCCTAAATAATTACAAAAATGCTGAATTAAGTATTAACTTGTGATTAAGGCTTTTCATAGGAGGCTCTTGAAATTAAAGGAGGTAAGTAGGATGTAAAAAGAGACCATCCCAAGTGACCAGTTATTATTGGTAACACCTCTCTGGCACTAGATATTCTGCCTCACTGGTAATAAAGAAATAGAAAAATAGATGGAAAAATGCAGAGTAATGCTAAAAAGCACTTGTTAAACCTTATAAAGGAGGTCTCCATCTTCTTCACTCAGGTGTGGGTCTAAATGCACATTGTAGAGAAGCTGCTTTTGAAAGCTTGTCAGAAAGTATGTTTTTGCCCAAGAATTTGTCTTCTAGTAGGAATTGTGAAAAATCCTGAGAAGAATGCCTGAAATTAATTGACGTGACATTCTTAAGGTTACTTACACAAAAAGAGAGGAACTTCAAAAATAACAGGACAGCACACCATCCTTTTTTTTTAATAGCTACTCACTGTGAGTTTTATGCTGTTTCTTACATAGTGGAACAGTAATTTCACTTAAAATTTTCAAATATGGAGTATTAGTTTAACAGGGCAAATTCTTCAAAATTACTCTGCCATACACAATTACCTCTATTAAGTGCATTTAAATGCTATTAAAAAAAGGCTTATCTTTATAAAATGTCTCACTAAGTTTGATTTTCAGAAATCTTATTTTTTTGGCATTTCTTTTTCATAGTTTCTACTCACTAAAAAAAGCAGTCTTAAACAAATGTGCATAAGCTTTCTGACTCACTCAGTATTACTTGAGCATTTCAAGTGGACCTTTATGTGCACCCTTAAGTAAGCAATTTAATTGAAAGCTTGTTTGATTTTCCTGATGTGGTCCTAGGTTAGCCTTCTAGTTTGGATCAGGAATGTATCTTTGAAGCAGATTGTCCCCATGTGCTTAAATTCATACTGCAGAGTTGTTCCAGAACTGGGAAAATTGATTTCTTTTGGATTAAGCTAACTTGGAAGTTGCACACAATCGGTGTGTCAATGGACTTCTTTTGTAATAGCTGCTAGGGGGGTTTTGGTCCTGAATGTGACCAGTTCAAATTAAACCCCCCTAGAAATTGTTTTGCTTGAATGTTGGTCCCCAGGATTAACTATTTTGTTCGACCTGTCAGCCTATATTGAGCAGTTGGCACTAGCTGATGTAGATCCATCCACCTGCTGTGAATCTCATAGAGGTACCCAATGGAACTCTTACCGGTTTGTGCAAGGTTCTGACTGGTCACCAGGCTTGGAGGGGTAACACATTTATAGATGCATATATTTTTAATTATGCAGGTGGGGTTGCTGCCATTAGTTGATATATTTAAATACTGAGTGGGTGGCAAAGTGATCTCTTCTCCTTTGACAGGAATGAAACCCAGAAGTCAGCATTAGGTGAAATGACAGAGGGCCAGAAGGGAAAGGACAAAGGAGATGCTCATAAAATTGGGAGATGGAAAGGAATGAAGCACTTGTACAATAAATATAATCAAATATTTTTCACTGGCATAAATCCACTAGTGTAGTAGTCTGTTAAGGGAAAACTGTTTTATTTACTTGTGTGAATTATGGACAGAGGTTTTTACTTTATGCGTTTGTTCCTGGTATTTTAGACATTTTCTCTTGGAAAGAATTAGATGAGATATAAACTGTAGACTTAAAATTTAAGGGTCCTTTCAAAATGGATAATGGTAGAGTTCCCCTCTTCACCCTAAACCCAAGGTTACTTTTGCCCAACACAGTGTAAAAAGTTGCTGTGGTAATCAGATACATTTTGATGAGACACATTTTAAAACACCAGTCAATGAGCTACAAAGTTCACTTTCTTTGATAAATAGTCAAAAACAACTCAGGAGAGGGTTAAAGACTGTGTTAAGATAAATTCATTCTTCTAATGAGGATAGTGGATAAAATCATTTACTTCATGTTAATACAGTTATTTAAAACTTAAATTTTGAGTTTACAACCATCTGTCTCAAGGGCTAAGCTCACTATAAACTATTATAATCATTTAAATAAATAGAGGAAAAAACAATCCGTTCAATATGTTGAATCAATATGTCATGCTTTGAATATCTATATAATTTTCCTCACATTAGGATCCATGGCACATGTACGGTACAATATGGTCTATAAATAGGCCTGGAAAGAATATGACTGCAGAGGAAATGATAGTGCTCCCCAGAACTTGGTATGTGGTTTAGCCTAGCAGCCATCTTTCCCTGTAATTGAAATGTGGTTCAAAACATAATCCCATGGAATTAAAAGAAGGCAGATTTTAATGGCTGCAAGGCAGCAGAGCATATCTTTGTCCTTTGTTGTGCCCAACACAAGCAGAATCTTCATTTGATATCTGCATTTCATTCCTTGCTTGGGCTTGGGAGAAAAATTGTCCTTTTCTAAAAAGCTCTCACCAGGACTTTTCAGTGTTCCCACCTTGAAACGATGGAATCGTGCAGTGTTGCCATCCAGATGGCTTGGCCAAAGGAACTAAGTGCACATGGCTAGAGGAGTCCACACTTGCTTTCAGCACCCAGTACAACAGTAAATGTCTTGTACAGAGTCTTGCATCACTGTGACTCTGTATACCAATGACTCTACTGACTTGGAAAATATGGATTGGAGCATGAGCTATAGGCCTGAGTAGCTCAGCAGTACCGATGAAAAGAAAAACAAAGAGGAAGTGATGGCTGATCAGACATGGCTGAAATTCATATAACTGTGGCTCTAAGAGAGATTTATAATAGCTAAGTTTCAAGTCAGCGTTTTAGTCCTTTATTTTCAGCAATTTTTATTCTTTTTGTGGTAAGAATTATTTAATAATTTTTAAACAGATTCACAGACTGTATTATGAAAATATAGTGAAAACATGGATATTGTTAAAATAAGTGGCTTTGCAATATTTAAGATAGTATGTATACAGTCTAACAACTCTGAATAAAGAACAGCATCCAAGTTTGTGTAACTGAAAATACCAGCTTGATTATTGTAAACTGCCAGCGTACTTCTGTCACATAGGAAGAGTAAAATTATATCTGTATTGCAGGAATGGGGCATAGGACAGCAGTGAGGGAGTGGTAGAAGCAGAGTAGGCCCTAAAGCACATTCTGGGTCTCCAGTCCATTAACTATATAAATTGAGAAGCTGCCATGTTCTTCTGAATTATGGAACAAGAAGTTCCTTGAGGCTTTGCAATGACATCACAAACTATTAGAGGTTTGGTTTTGATATCACTACAATTCCTTGATGAAGTCATGGCCCAGTAATTAATTTTTCATATGTATTTATGCTGAAATTAAAAATTCTTTGGGCTAGATGGATGGATGGAGCTTCTTTATGTTCTATTCCTCACTTTTGGAAGTAGCATACCATCTCAAGAATATTTAAAAAGATATATGCACTATTTCTCTTATCATGTCCTGCTGTTCTGAAGTTGAATCTAAATTAAAGCAAGTCAAATGTGTGTCTGTTGTGTGGATGGAGAATATTGGGGTTAGAAGAGAGTGTTGAAGATAAGAAATCTGGGTTTTTGTTTCTCATGTGTCACTGAGGCCCTGTGAGCCGGTAAGAGCCAAAGCTTGATTGAAACCATATTGAAATCTTTGTGTGCCTCCCTTAAAAGAGTTCCACATGAACACAGGAAAGCACAGTGCTCCATATATGTGGAATATTATGGGAGCCTTGACATATGGTTGTGGGTGTCACCTATAATCCATGTGCCTCAAACTCTGTATCCATAAGATGGGGGAAATGCTTTGCAAGGTGGTTCAACTCAGCACTATTTGGAAATCATTGTGGTTTTCATAAAGAACGAAGATGTGTTGGGTTTCTTCCTGAAACAGTAACAGTCTGTTGACTGATGGGCACTGTTAAACACCTAGAATCCAATTCCTGGTCAGAATGCAAATACTCAAAATTCCTAGTACAATAGTATCTACTGTACTGCAATAATATGAGGTAAATTCTAACCACTTGCATGCTTGGAACACTTTTAACATTTTATGTAATTCTGTTCTCATTTTTATTCCTATTTCTCTCCTTTTGATATAGTATTTAAGAAAATCTGGATCATCTTATTAAGTTAGATGAAACACCTTTTTTCAGCTTTTTTTTTTTGTTAGATGGCTCAGGCAAATTGCATGGTTTCACTCTGAAGTTCAAAATTCTGTAAGTAGAACGTAAAAATATCTTAACTTTTCTAGACATTCTTTAGTTTCTTTAGCAGCAAAAATACACATTTGTTTATCTAGATCTGTTCGGACTTATGCATGCTAAGACCCATTTGAAAGCTGAAGTCTCTATGTAATTTATTTTCAGTGTGTAGTGTAAACTGTTGTGCTGTATATACATTTTATATTTATGTCAGAAAAGGGTTGCAGAGGGGTACTTTAAAACCACCTTTTCGGCTCTAAATAGCTATTGTGTACATATGGTAAGGTACTGCTGCTTAACAATTAGTAACTGCTTTGATGAAACTAAATTACATGTTTAAGTTCCCATCAGGAAGTCGCTTCACATATCTGTATTAATGTATTCAAGGCTCGAGAAGGAAAGTTAATTTTCCAGCTTAAATATTTAATTCAAGCTTAAAATTTAGTCTGTAATTAGAGCTCCCAAATGGCAGGAACATGGAGTATTTGTCCATTTTAATTAGATTGTTGTTTACCTATTAATTATATATCATATCTTGTCATATAGTTTTGATGGTAACAGATGGTGCTAGGAGTTAGTAAGGGTTTGAACAAAATAAGATTTCACATGATTTATTAAGTTGCACTTTATTAGTGAGTGGTCTGCTTTTGTCAGGTTATTCTGTGGAAGAAGAAGTTTGAAACATTTCACTAATTTTGGTGATTACTCTCTATGTGAAAATACCAAACTTAAACAACAATTCCAAAAGGTGCATTTTTTTTTTTCTTTTAGAGGAAGTTGTAATAAACCTTGTATTTCTCCAAAGTTACAGTCTCTATACTATGCACATGACAGTAAGCTTACATCTTTCTTTTTTCTTTTCCTAAATTTTTTGCATAGGATTTTTCAGGAGCAATACCTATTTTATCTGCAAAGAGTACTGCAATTGTTTCAGAGGTGAAAGACCTGATTCAACTATAAACAGCTTCTGCACAGAGTACATTTTCAAATTTTGGTGGCTGAGAAACCCAGCATATACATTTGTTCATTGGTGCTTCCAAAATACAAACATATATGCCTACACAGCCATCTCTCCAGCAAGCATTTAAATGTTAAAGGTAACTGAGATTTTTCAGAGTTCTGTAGTTGGACAAGCCACACCATATACCTTCACCCAGTACACAAACTTTTTTTCCAATTCTTTGGCAATATCTACTGCTGATGCAGTTTACCTAGGTTCTTGAGTCTTGTATAATAAGTGATAAATTACATACTTATGTCTTCTATCAACAGATGTTTTGATGGAATTAGTGCAGGTTACCCCCCGCCCCCACTGGAAGCCATGTGTACGCATCTGGAAATCACGTGGTACCTTACTTTGGTATATTGGAGTTCTCACTTAAATAGTCCCTTTTAAGATTTGGGGAGAGGAAGAGAAAAAAAAAATAAAATAATGTAAATCTCTCCTGAGTTTTGGAACATTAAAAAAAGAGAAAGAAAGAGACTTAAAGAAATTTCAATTAGCTTAATGACACAAGTGAAGAAGGGAGAAAGTCAAAAAGATACTTAAGTAAATAAGATTGTGTAGTGCAGGTTAGAGCAAGAACATGTTATTTCTTGAAAAAGAGAGCCTTAAAATGGGTGAAGATTCAGGAGGTCTATGCTCGAGATGTTGCTGAACAACACTGGTAAATGGACAGTGGCTTTCTCTATGGGGAGTTTGCACAGTGAAACTAATCAGCAATGGAGCTTAGCAGTGTGGTGTTTGTGGGTGGTTTGGTAGTGATTCAGGAGTGTTTGAGCTTTTAATTCCACTTTATCATAGATCATTTGATCTATTCTAATTTTGGTCACCGGAGGGAAGAGATCAACAACAAGTTCCTTAAGTCCAGGTCAATTCAGCAGCTCTCTGTTACAAAGCTGAGTAAATAAATCATTATTTTGTGGCAGACCAGTCTTCCTGTTTTCACTAGTTTCTTTCATGATACCTTGATAGCTTAATCCCCTTGGGGCACAATATTAACTGAATAGATGAAGATCCTTTTCCTGTAATCCTCCCCTTTTTTATAAACTAATTACATACTTCTGTTTTCCTTCTTCCTTCCTATTTTCCCTCTGTCAAGTTAAAAAAACATGCACGATCATCAGAACTGTACCTGTTTCTTGACATTGACCATGACTTCAAAGAGATGGTAAGAGTCAAGAGTTTTGCTAGTGAAAAGTAAACAGATGGCCACAGTACACACACTGATTTCGAGGCTTGCTTCAGTGGGCGACTTGACAAACAGTAGATCTACAAAACTGCCTCCTTGTTCTGGCACTCGCTTTGTCCTCACACCAGCAGCAACAGATGCTTGATGCTGACACTAGTTCAGTTTTTCCCCGCATAACTTCGGTCACATACTCTGAGTTGGATTTACTGTGACCTCTCTCTTGTTTCATAATTGTCCCCATCAGCATGATTGCTACCTTAAAAAGTATTGATAAGTATGTCTGTGTTCAAATCAACTGGAGGTGGGGTGAGTAGGGGGAGGTGTTTGGGAGTGTGTATGTATCTTGGATGTGTTCCCAAGCCGAGGATCGTTTTATCACCACCTACATCTAAAAAAGAACCACTATGCTGAAATTGTGCAGTTTGATTAGCTAGGAAGAGCTAAGTGACTTGGCCTATTGCCTCTTGTATGTGTGAAAAGATTACCTTCTAAAAATGCGACCTTTTATCCTCTTTTGCTCAGATCCTGGATTTTTCCCTGTGATTTGTAGAGCTGTGTTAATAACACAGAAAACGGCATTCAGTTGTTAGCGATTGAGGTATAAGTGATTACAAAAACATTATCACAAGATAGAAGTAGTAAAAATATTCTACTTGCTGAGCTTGCACCATCAGAATTTATTTATACATTTTATGCAAAAATACAGGGTTAATTTTTTATTCCTTTGACCCTGTGTATCAAATGTGATAAAATATGCTATCCTGCAGCTAAAAGCAGATGGAAAAATAAATTGAAGAACAGCGTTTAACTGCAGTCTTATCCTAGTTCATATAAAAATATTACAAAAATAAAACAGAGACATAACTGGGTCATTGAAATGTTCTTTAAGAAAGCCTGCTTACGCAACAAAATTACCCCATTTTCAAATACTGTGGTTCATAACATTCGAGAAAAAAAAAAAAAAAAGAAGGATTTTGAAATATAGTAGCATGAATTTTGTTTTTAAATTAGTTTATACACTTTGGAGTCAATCATTCATTGAGAATTTTTTTTTGTTTGTTTCTTTTGCAACATTATAGAAGTAGTGGGCCTGCATTAAAGCTTTCTTATGGCCATTTGAGGGTTTTGAGTCATCGCTTCTAATTTATTGCAGTGCCTAGCAGAGCTTCAGCAGTACTCCCTACTATTCTTTGGAATATCAGTGCCATTTGTAGTTTCCATAAAAATTCTCTTTCCATCCTTGACTTTATAAGAATTGATTTTGAAGAATAAGGTGAAAAATACACAATTCCATAAAATCTGTTAGTATGGATGCTCTGATAGTGAATGCAGCTAACAGTAACATTCTGTAATTCATCAGCTCTTGGCCAAGTCTGCCTCAGGTACCAGACCGAGAAGCACTGAGTCTCCTCTGCAGAGTCACCTGTTTCTCTCCATCATTACCTAAGCAACTTCAGCCTCTACTCTGAGTCTGTAAAGCCTAATTTGACTTGGAAATCTTAAGGAAGCCTGTTAGGCAGTTTTAATAACACCAGGAGTGTAAATGTGAACACCAGATAATCATGTAGTAGCATCAGAGTGAAGCTTATTGTTTATGCATATAGATATTTCAAATAAGAGAAGTGGACTTCTTACAAAAACGACTGCAAGAAAGAAAGGAAGATTCATAGAAGATGAGTAATAAAATGCCATTCATCAAATATGCAACCTTTATCAGTGCCTGTAATACAACAGACCTAGCTGGTTTATAGCACTGTGTGGGAGAAATGGCTCAACCTAAACTGTTTGTGTTGGGGATGCTAATGCCATTACATTTGATTTCATGAAATTTACTGCTTTGGTGGTCATTTGTAAAGGTGCTATCCACACAATCCCATGATGGTGACTACTCAAACCATACAGGGTGGGCAGTAAAATACTAATATGAAGAAAAAATAAGCTGCCAAAAGATAGTTGTTCTGGTACTGAACAGTCAGGTTAAAATTCTTTTAGAAGAAAAATTTGTCTTCACTGAATATAAGAGTGCTTTATCATAGTTCTTTAAAGGAAAATGAAAAGCATATGATAAACCTTTAATACATGCTGTCAAATTGTCTACAAAAATGGCCCATGTGTTGAAAGAATAAGTATCATATAAGGAGACAAGTACTTAACAAAGAGACTTCTTTTCATCTCTAGTCCCCTTTTTCAGATTTAGCTGTTGCTGCTATAGCTAAGGTCAGCATCTATATAAATAAATAGTAGGATTAGTTAAGAGCTGTTCTGAAACTGCCTACACAATTCTTGGATCCATGAAAGTTTTTCCTTGTAACTTTTTTTTCTCATTGAGTTTACTTTTGAGTCGGGTTTATGGTGATCCTTTGCTCAGAAAGTAATGAGCATAATTTAGTTTTGAATTCATCAGAGATGCACAGAAAGAGAGGGTAAGTTGCAAGGTATGAGTGTGCGTCAGTGATTAACAATCATTTACGAATAGGGCTCCAGTTTAAA